>NW_028261395.1:39610226-39776920 GCF_051295495.1 Thamnophis sirtalis
AAAAAAATTTCTCTGCTGGTTGCAGTCATGCATTTTGTTTTACTTAGGTAGGGCTTTGTCGCTTTATGTCGTCCCTGTACCTGATGCCCTCCCTTGAGCAAATCCCATGCCTGGAGCTCAGGTTTCTAGACATCGCTGCTTGCAAACCTTCGCCGGGACTCCCAAGCGTCTGCGAGCCAAAGGAGCAGGAAGGAAAATGGCCGCCTTACCGTGTACAGCAGGAGCACGGAAACAAATTGCGTGAGGCTGTAGAATGCCATGTATTTGAAGAGGCCAAAGGAGGTAACCAAAGAGCATCTTCCCTCCCTAAAGGGAAGAAATGGCCAGTCATCCTTCTGGGAGAAACAGGGACTGGGCTCATGGGGTGAAGGAATTCAAGGGAAGAAAACATTCGTCCGGGGGGAAGAAAAACCCCGCTTTCTTTGCAAACGGATGCGCCTTAAACACGGCATTTCAAATTTCACATGGAATCTTTCACCGAGTGTCTCCAAGGAGAAACCTAATCCATTCAAGGGGCGAGAAGCTGCCTAGAAGCCCAGGACAAACTGGGGGGGGGGGGCGCTGAACACTATAGGAAGACCCAAGGGCTTCCTTTCACCTAGAATCAAAATCGTTGACCCTCCACCCCCAAGTCAAGATCATTTTTGGAATGGAAACTTGGACAGATTCAACAGAGAGAAAAGTTAAGCCTGGATTTCTGACGGAGAGGACTCCCGTTGCTTAGCCAGGTACATGAAGGCTGGGAGATGGTCAACAAGATAAAACACATCTGTTCTAGTCATTCCCGACTCTAGGGGGCGGTGCTCATCTTTGTTTCAAAGCTGAAGATCCAGCGCTGTCCAAAGATGTCTCTGTGGTCATGTGGCCGGCATGACTCAATGCCAAAGGCGCATGGAACGCTCTTCCCTTCCCACCAAAGGTGGTTCCTATTTTTCTACTTGCATTTTTTACATGCTTTCAAATTGCTAGGTTGGCAGAAGCTGGGACAAGTAACGGGGGATCACTCCGTTACGCAGTGCTAGGGATTCGAACTGCCGAACTGCCAACCTTTCTGATTGACAAGCTCAGCGTCTTAGCCACTGAGTCACGGCGTCCCACATGGTCAACATAGCTTGTTGCAAAGAGGCAGGGTTTGACTTTCCCTCTCTCAAAGAAGTCACCTATACTCGTGGCCTCTCCAGGAAGAGGAGAACCTGGATGGGAGAAAGGAGGCCCTTGATTCCGCCACCGGTGGCTTTCAAAAAGCTGGGCCCATCCCACTTACCTAATGGTGATGGGGATGCACTCGATATTGGCCCTCTGGGAAGTGAACGGTGCCGCTGCTGAGGCCTCTGCTTCTGAAAGTGAGATGCCCACGTCGGCTGCCTTCAGAGCCCCACAGTCGTTGGCCCCATCTCCACACATGGCCACGCAGTAACTGCAGGCAACACAATCATTCCCTAAAGCGGAAGATCAATTCCCACCCACCTTGTTTTTTTTCTCCAAAAAGGGAGTAGGGGGAGCTGGTCTTGAGTACAGTTAATATCTTTCAGCCCACAACCTTGAGTTCATGCAGCCTGCTTCAACTTCTGCCTTCCCCTTCTCTCCAGATGCAACTGTGATGCTGGCTACTCTCGATCTCACAGGAAAGGCCTCCCTTTTGGCTCTGAAGATGCCAGGCTTTAGGTTCGCAAGTGGGGGCTTGTGCGGGATCAGATCCTTCCCGTGCTTCTGCACACACACCCTTTCCTCCCCTCTCCCATCCACTAGAGGGATGCGGGGAAATCGTGCCTCCATCCCCCATACTTACTTCAGATGTTGCAAATGCTCAACCAACCGGGTTTTCTGGTCAGGTAACATCTGCGCGAAAATAGTGGTTTGGACTAATATCTGCAAAGAACATCAAGAGGGGGAGGTGAGTTGTGTCATTGCCCTTCTGGAATGGGAAAAACTTGGATGATCAGGATGATCAGGAGTTGTTGCTACTGAAAGACCCTCTGCCTCTGCTCTGGTGCCAAGTGGCGGCTCAACTCGATTCTCCCATCAGACTGTTGCCAGAAAGCAGGCTGGTTGTTCTGACCTAGGCTTCCCCAGCAGCACAAAGCCAGGTCCTCGTCGCAATAAACCCCTTTTATTTAATTTACAGTGAATTCCTCTCCAGCAAAGTCCCGGCCCGCAGTCTTTCAAGATAGTTCACAATTACCGACCTTTATCAGGCTTGGAGAATGGCCAGGCCGAGATCTTTCAGATGCCGCAATACTTGGCAAGAATGCATGAATGAACTAATTGTCTCCTGCAAATTCCATTCCCCTTTGGCTCCTCTTTTATTTCCTGTGGGAGGGGCCATTCACTGTCCACCTCTGGCCTTACTCCCAAGTTCCTTAGCTGTTCCCTTCATCTGGCAACTCTGCACATGCATATACTGGGAACAGGCTCCAGCTGTTTGTCTGCCTCACTGATATCCAACTCAGAAGGCAGCTGATCACTGTCAGACGGCCCTGGCCACATCTCTACCTCCGACGCAGAGCCCTCATCAGAGCCTTCACCAGAATCCAGGACTGGTCCATGTTCCTCCCTAACCTTCTCACTGTCAGAATCAGCATTGCTGGCCGCTGGCATGCCACAACACTGGTCACGAGAACCTTGGGAGAAGCCCAGGAACAGGTGCATCCTGCAAGAAGGGATGGCTGGTCTGAGATGACCAGAGACAAGTTCGTCTCTCCAGTGGGTGTTACCTTGGGCAGGAGGGCTGGGAAGCACTCACAGAGGACCGCAAAGGATTTCCCGTTCAAGGCAAAGGAGCACGGTTGCTGTTCCTGGAAGTTGCTCTCTTCCTGTTGTGCATCCTGCAACAGTCCCGCAAACAAGCAGATTTTTTCATCTTCGCTTGGCATCCCGCGTCAGCAGGAACCTGGCTTTGGTAGGGCTATCTCTTCACCCTCCCTCCCTCCCTCATGTTACAACAGATACCTCCTCCTCCTGTCTGAAAGGAGATACTAGCTGTTGCTGGGCATGACCCATCGTGGTTGACGGTCCATTCAGATGACAGAGATTGCAAAGAAAAGACTCTCAACCATCCCACTCAGTCATCTAGCACAAGGGTCTCCAACCTTTCAGACCCCAGGGACCACTAAATTCAAAATTTTAAATCCCGCGGACCACTAATATGATCTGCCTAATGACCGGCTGGGTAGGTGTGGCTAGGTGGTCATGTGACTGAGTGGGTGTGGCTAACTTGATGTCACTCATGTCAAAAGGTGTGCCTCACCAGCCTCCACTCGCCCCTCCCCTCCCAGCCACTCCTCGCCTGCCCGCCCGGGCTCCTTAGGGCCCCAACAGGAAGCAGTTGCTGGAGCTAAGCAGCCATCATCAGAAAGAGTTGGCAAAACAACTCAGTTCAAATTGGATCTGGCCAAGAAGGAGGCTCAGCAGAAGCACCTCAACTGAGGACTAGGAGCATAGGTTTTCCAAGCAGAGGGAAGACCTGCGGGAGTGCAAGGCCAGGGACCGGCGCCTGGAGGCTCAGCGGGCTGAGATGGTCAGCCAGTTCCAGGCCATGATGCAGCCCCACTGGAACGAGGCCTTCCGGCTCTTTGCCACCACTGACACTTCCCTCCAACCTTTGCCCAAAGCCCCCCACCAGGAGGCTGAAGCAGACCCAAGTTAGAATTTCTGCCCCCCTCCCAAAGAGGGAGACTCTGCAGCAACACAAATGTTCATCACACGTATCCAGCCCAGGGGCCGTAGTTTGAGGACCCCCCAATTTAGTTCAATATAAAAAATGCAAATAATTATTTTGTGGACCACTAAAATTTTCTCACAGACCACCAGTGGTCCACAGACCACTAGTTGGTGACTGCTGATCTAGCAAAGGAAGACTCCTGACCATGTGTTTTTTCCAAGAGTATACTTTACTCAGGGGTGGGTTCCTGCCAGTTCTAACCTCTTCTATAGAAGAGGTTCCACAAATCTACCGTGCCGTTTAGAACCGGTTCCAGTTCCCCGCCCATCCGCACATCATCAAGATGAAGAGCGAGAAGAGGAATTCTGGGAGTTGAAGTCCACAAGTCTTAAAGCTGTCAAGTTTGAACACCCCTGGGGTTTTTTTCCTAAAGGGTTAGGGGTGCGAGGGTCTTGTAACTTGACAGCTTTAAGACTTGCGTGCTTCAATGCCAGAGTTCCTGAGCCAACATTTTGGTTGCTAAGCAAGAGCGTTGTTAAGTGAGTTTCACCATATTTTACAAGTTGGCCATGCCCACCCAGTCACATGGCCGACAAGCCACTCCCACCCGGTCACATGGCCAGCAAGCCATTCCCACAAAGCAGGCCACACCTACAGAAGAGGTTCTAAGAAATGTTGAAACCCACCACTGACTTTACTGATGCTTATGTGGTTATAGCAGTAGTGAAAGCTGAATCTGAGGTCTTCCCGTGTAAACAATGCCAAGTAAATTTTCTTCTCCCCACTTCCCTCCACCTGGGTATTTGTAAATCTCCAATTAGGTCCTTGGATATTATTTAGGAAAAAAAGGCTCATCTCCCAGCTTTGCATCTGGTTACTTGACCTTGGCTGGCTGTAGCTTCTCAGAAGGCTCAGCTGGGCTTCCATCCCCTCCTTCTTCCTTACATTCCAATCTCCCCCCCCCCCCCCCAGCACACACACACTGTTGCTAATGTCAGGCTGTCAGCTTTTGAAGCTTGAATAGCAGAGATGCAGCCCAACCCTTCCCCTAAAGAGCCCCACAGCCAACTGTGGTCGTGGAGGGGTTTCAGCCAGGAAGAGGTCTCACCTTGACCTGCTCTGAAGGAGTGAAGGTAAGGGCAGCTGCCTTGCCACGGCTGGGGGGCGCTGCATTCACGAACACCACACGCTCCTGCGCCTGCAACATTTGGCAACTCCTCGCCACGTTGACCGCAGTGAGCATGTTGTCCCCTAAGGAGCAGAAGGAGACCTGAGCCCAGCAGTCCATCCTCAGGCTAGAAGCCACCAACATCCCTCCCCGCCATTCAAGGTTTTTGCAGGGAGAAGAGAATCTGCTCCCACGGCCTTCCTGGTCCCTTCCCTGTTTTTCTCACCTGTGACCATGACGGTTTGGATCCCGGCACTACGCAGCACACGGATGACTGGCGTGGTCTCGGGCTTGAGGACGTTCTTGAGGACTAGGAGCCCAAGGAAGACCATGTCCGTCTCCACCCAGTCTCTGCCCAAGGAGGAAGGTTCTATCAGCGGGCCTTGCCAGGAGGACCCACTGAGATACTGTTCTGACCGAGGCTTCCCGAGAGCATGAAGCAAACTCCTTGTCCCGACAAAAAACCCTTTTATTCAGTTGCTGTGAATTCTGCTCATTCACCTCCGGCAAAGTCTTTCAAGGGTGGATTTACAGTCACAGACCTTATCTGGCTTGGGTAACGCCAGGCAGGAGTGGGATTTGGGAGTTCTCTGAACTGCACAGAATCTTAGCTGGAGGTTCTCCCGAACCCCTTCGAACCCCACCCCCAGCAGCCCACCCCTGCATCCAGGTATGTGGTGAGTGTCCCCTCCATCAACTTTTCATCATATCATAAGAAGGTTAATGGCCAGAGGGGTTAAGGGTGCCACTTTATGGCCAGGAACTAGAGAGGAACAACTGATGTGGCTTCCGTGCCATTCTGCACTTAATGCCCTCGGATATCAAAATGCCACCGGTATTTTAACACTCTGCCAAGGTCGTGACCCCAAAGAGCAAGATGATGTGTTTACCAGGGAGAAACCCGGAAAGCATGCTGGCAGGGCAGAAGGCAACGGTTTGGATGTCCACCCACCTGGTCACCTCCTGGGCTTCTTCAAAGCTCCCCACGGCCACCGAGGGCTTATAAGCGAGGGCCAGGACGCGGAATCCGTTGCTTGTGAACTGGCATAGCTGCTGGGGAAAGTCCTGGGGGACTGCCAAGCAAGAGGGGAGAGCAGCTTTTAGGAGAGGAAGACACGCTGTCAGAAAGCATAAGAAGACCCTCCTTCCCGCCCCCATATATGCCCTCCAAGGAGACTTCAGCAAAGACCTGATGCTTTCTGGCAGAGGCTGGCCACCGTCTCCGGAGCTCCCTTCATGAAAGCCTCCACGGGGCTGTTGCCGGGAGCCTTCCCCAGAACGCTCATCCTCCTCAGGGCTGAAGAAAACGGGAAGCGACGGAGGACAGCCATGGGGACGGCGGGCTTCTGCAGAGAAAAGGCCACAGCTGAGCTCCCAAAAGCAGCCCGAAGAAGGGGGCAATTTGTGAAGCGGGTAAGAGGAAGTGGGTGTTCGGACCCAGCCTTAGCAGAACTAAGAAACAACTCCTTGTCCCGAAAAAAAAAAAGCATCTTTGTTTAGCTACTATGACTTAATAGCATTCACACACAGAAAAGCCCAGGCAATAATCCTTCCAAGCGTTAACTGAAATACAGACCTTATCAGCTCTTTGAATAATTGCCAGGCTGGGAGCTGTCAGCCACAAAGCTGTAAATTAAACTCTCTCAACAGTCTACAAGACACGATAGGAACAAATCTTCCAAAACAAATCCAAGCAGTTGTCTCCTACGACACCCCTTTTGCTTTTATTTATTCCCCAGCCAGGGAGGGGCCATTTAGCGTTCTCATGCGCCTTTCTTCCCGAGTCGGCCCTTGGTCCTCAATTGTTCTCTCCTGACAGCTCTGCGTATCCATGCATCTGGAACAGCTGTTCCTCTTCCCTGCTTATCTCCGACTCTGAAGGCAGCTGGGGAATGTCGATGGCCCTACCTCTATCTCTGTTTCCCACGCAGAGCCTTCCCCAGACTCCAGGACTGGCCAAGTTCCTCCCCAACCTCTTTCATTATTCAAGTCTGCTGCCAGCGCCATTGGCAGCCAGTGAGCCACAATAGTGGGTTTTTCCTAGATGTCCCACAAACCACCTTCGCCCAGGCTGCTTTCTGCATTGCACCCAACCTCTGATGAAGAAGGCTGCGAGCCCGTCCCTCTTTCCTGCCGCGAGGAAGGATAGAGCCTCACCATGCCGGGCAGCTGCTCTCTCGGCAGCGGGGGAGCCACGACAAGCAGAGCTCCGGTCCCAAAGTCTTGTTCCAGGGAGGCCTTCACCTCTGGCCCTTCGGTTTCTACCAGAGACTGCAAAAAGCAAAGAGGAGGCTGAGGGAGGGGCTGCCATGTCCTGTGGGAAACATGGTTGCCCCTTGAACGGATCCCACTTTAAAGCTCAGCCGTTTGGAACAGGGCTTAGCGTGGCCAAGATGACCAGAAAAGACAACAACTAAAAGTGATAGTCACTGGAATTGAGAGTCCCTTGGGATGCCGGTCTTGGGCGTCTGGTGAATGCTGGTGTCAGATCCGTGTATCTCACCAAGTAAATGAGATGAAGAGTGTGAAGTAGAGGAGCGAGGTAAGGGAAGAAGAGAGGGATAAGAGAGAGGAGAAGAGGAAGAGGAGAGAAAGGAGGAGTGGAAAGGGGAGAGAGGAGAAGGAGAGAGGTAAGGGAAGAAGAGAGGGATAGGAGAAAGCGTAGGAGGGAAGAGAAAGGAGTGGAAAGGGAAGAGAGGAGGAGAGAGATAAGGGAAGAAGAGAGGGATAGGAGAAAGCGTAGGGGGGGAAGAGGAGGAGAGAAAGGAGTGGAAAGGGAAGAGAGGAGGAGAGAGGTAAGGAAAGAAGAGAGGGATAGAGAGGACAGGGGGAAGAAGAGAAGAGAAAAGAGGAGTGGAAAGGGGAGAGAGGAGGAGAGAGGTAAGGGAAGAAGAGAAGGATAGGAGAGAGCGTGGGGGAGAAGAGGAGAGAAAGGAGGAGTGGAAAGGGGAGAGAGGAGAAGGAGAGAGGTAAGGGAAGAAGAGAGGGATAGGAGAAAGCTTAGGGGGGGAAGAGGAGGAGAGAAAGGAGTGGAAAGGGAAGAGAGGAGGAGAGAGGTAAGGAAAGAAGAGAGGGGTAGAGAGGACAGGGGGAAGAAGAGAAGAGAAAGGAGGAGTGGAAAGGGGAGAGAGGAAGGGGAAGTATAGAAGAGAAGGATAACAGAGGGAAGAAAGGAGGTAGGGAGAGGGAGGAGAGAGGAAGAAGAAAGTGAGGGATAAAGTACAAATATGGTGTATGGAGAGCAGAAGAGCCAATAATTGTTTTGGGGAGTTGATGGTATGACGAATTGATGTAAACATTTATTAATACAATACGGTGTTAGCTATATAACAGTATACATGCGGTCATATGTTATGAAAATGAAATTTTTTTTAAAAAAACTTTATATAATAAAATAAAATAAAATTCTGGGCAGTTCATAATATCAGAATGCATAACAAAAGAAAATAAAAATGTATATTTTTAACAACAAACAAAGATCTGTGTAGCTGCCATTCTTCAGAGGAAGGGGAATTATAACTTGCTACATTTACGTGCTATTTTCCTTTCTATCTTTTATCCTGCATTGCGTTCCCGTATAACCTTTCACCTGATTTATAACCCTTGCCTGGGGCATCCAGTGCCCGGCTGTTTCTCACCTCTCAGGGGAATTACAGGGGGGGGGAGTGGGCCATGTGGACAGTGGAGCTGGAAGATGGCTCTGAGAAAGCTTCATGATCTCTTTCTCAGAGCAGCCGGTACAATAACATCTTCACACCTGCGGATTGGCTGAATCCACACCAGAGAGTTGGGAGGGGACTCGTAATTCTTTTATTCTTACTTGTATCGGCTTGAGGGCCCTCAGAGCTTGTTGTGCATTTGCCTTGCTATCACCACTTTTGAATAAAAGGTTCCTTTTGAAATGGCAAATTTCAAGAGTATTTACTTTCTTGATTAAGGCGGAGAGGCCGAGACTGGTTCTTCTGCCAAGGGAACCTCCCCCCTCTCCTTTTCACCCATTTCTGACCCTGTAGAACCATGATGCCGAACCTGTGGCACACGGAGGGCATGCGAGGCAATGCCCTGTCAGCTGGCCAGCGCGCATGCGTGTGCTGACAAGTTGACTTTGGCCTTCTTTTGAGGCCGTTTTTTGCCCTCCAGAGGCTTCCCAAAAGCCTCCAAAGTGCGAAAAACTGGCCCCATGGGCAAATTGGAAGTTTGGGAATGGACTTCCGGTTTGCTCATAGGACTGTTGTTTGTCCTACGGAGCCTTCAGGGAAGCCTCCTGAAGGCCCCTGAAGGCTCCGGAGGTAGAAAATTGGCCTACGGGGAACCCGGAAGTTCGGGGATGGTGACTTCCGGTTTGTCTGTTTTTCGCCCTCTGGAGCCTTCAGGGAAGCCTCCTGAAGGCTCAGGAGGTCGAATGTCGGCCCTACGGACAAACCGGAAGTCACCATTCCTGAACTTCCGGGTTCCCCGTAGGTCCGTTTTTTGCCCTCCGGAGGCTTCAGGGAAGTTCTTGAGACCTCCGGAGGGCGTTGGGAGCGGGGTGGGGAGGCTGTTTTCACCTTCCCCAGGATCCTAGAAAGTCTCTGGAGCCTGGGGAAGGTGACAAAAGAGGGTGTGTTGCCGATTGCACGCATGCGCGCTGGGGGGGATGCACATAGCATTATGGGTGTGGCATGCAAGTGCACGACCTCCCTGTGCTCCCCCCGTTTTTGGCACGGCAGCCAAAAAAAGGTTTGCCATCACTGCTGTAGGAGGACATGGCTGAAGAACCTTGGAAATGGCATCCTTGCTCCCTAAACAAAGAGGCACGTTTCTTTCTCACCCATCCAGTAGACTCCAGCATCCGGAGATCCAGCGGGTCACCTATAGGCTGATTTCCAAGCAGAGAGAGGGTGTGGCAGGTGGCCAGACAGCGGAGCAAGGGCCCGTCGGCCAGCTGACGGAGCTGATGGACGATGGGCAGAAAAGAGCTACCGGCTTGGGGAACGACTCCCCAGATGTCCATGCCGTCAGCGGTAAGGGTCCCTGTCTGAGAAGAAACCCCAACGAAGTAAGAGTCGGCTAAGGTCCTTGGACAGACATCCCAGGACCCCAGCACCCGTCCCGGGGTCTCACCTTGTCGAAGCAAACCAGGCGCACCTTCCCACAGAGGTCGATGCGTTGGGGACTGACACAGAAAATGCCCTGGCGTTTCAGCCGAGTTTGAGCATACATGGTGCCCATCGTCATCGCAGCTGGCAAGGCTGGGGGAACAACCACCGTCACAATGTCCAGAGCACGGAGGGCTATCAGCCAACGGGAAACCTGCCAACGGTGACTGCGTGAGAAACAAGTGGGTAGAATGGCTTCCCAGCTACCCAGAAGGCAAAACGGAGATTGAAACGAGATTGTGTTAAGATTCTTGGTGAGGTTAAAATATGTTAAAATATTCATGACTGGGAGAGACATGGGAACAAGGTCAACTGATGAATGGGCATAGCAACTAAGTCAGACAATGAGAGCTTAAACAGATCCGAGTCTGTGCAGAGAATTGAAACAGAAACTTAAGCACTCTGCTGCTCTGAGAAGTAAACAAGCAGTCTGTCTGGGCTTGTCTGGAAATGAAATTAACCGCTTGTGTTTGCCTGTAACTCTCCTGCCTTGTGTTCACTTGGAAGAACCACCTGTTGGTATTGTACATTTATTCATCTATTATTATATATATAAAGAAGTTAATGAATCCAGCTGCATCAGTATCTCTGTGTGCTTTCTGGATTTGAACTTATGCAACAAACTCTGACAGACTCCAGATGGGGAAGGTCAGCTAGGTCCAATCTTTTTAAGCCTGCCTTGCACTCAGGCCTGCTGCCATCCCAGGTTGACTCCATGCACCCCCAATAGCAGAGACCCAATGAGCGGCTGGCCAAATAGGCCACCAATTGGAGGAATTTTTGTCACCCAAGAGGTGATCGCTGTGTGTTGTGGGGCAAGGACCTTTGCAGTAGTTCACATCTGGAGACCTGGGGTTGGGGGAAGGTGGTGAGAGAGACTCCGAGGCCTCCAGGCACTGAACCTACCTTGTTCCTCTTTAAGATGATGATGCTGTAGATGGTTCCAATGACGGCTGGAGGAAAGAGAAATAAAAGTCTTGGGAACCCCAGCAAACAAGAGTATCAGAGCAGCCCATGGAAACCCACAAGGAAAGAGCCGAAACTGGTGTCACCTTTGGGATAGGCCTTGCAGAAGGAGGTTGGCCAAAGAGATTCCAATTAGACAAGGACCCACAGGCAGGATATATTGCACAGAGCGTGACCCGACAAATGCGCGCATGACAAAAGCGTGCCGATGAAACCGCGTCGAAAAACCCACGACATCATAAACGCGCCCACAACGTGCCGACAAAACCGCGCCCACAAAAGCACGATTTAAGTTAAGGTAAGGGTTAGGGTTAGGTTCAGGGTTAGGTTTAGGGTTATTAGGTTGTTATTAGCTGTTTGTTGAAGGCGCACTTTTGTTGGCGCACTGTTGTCGGCACGCTTCTGCGTGCATTTGTCAGCGCGATTTCGACCTTGTGGTTTTCTCACCGCGGTTTCATCAGCGCACTTTTGTCGAGCGCGCATTTGTCGATGAACCTACATAGAGGTGGCCAGAGGTGGCAAGGCCCAGCAGCTCCTCAGCTGCATAGAGGCAGGACATGTTTTGGGATGTGCTGGGGACCAAGGATGGTTTCTATTCCAGCTCCTGCTGATGCCACCTCAGCAGAAACAAGCCAACGAAGGATGTACAAGGGCTAGCAGGGTTTCCAATGGGCTTCTGGGGAAGTAGATAGTGGCAGCTTTATGCTGTTCCCAAGTACCATCTATAACTATACCCTGTCCTAAACAGGCTCCACTTGTACGTCCCTGAACTTTTTGGCTCAAACCAGTGACCGTGGTTAAGCACCCTCAGTTGGTCCTGATTCTTGATGGAAGCATTTTGAACCCTTGGTGGATGGTCTCTTTCCCCGTGTCTAAACTGTAACCCTACAAGGCCAAGAAATTAAAAGAGGCTTGCTCCTCGAGAGGAAAGCTATGGCAAATCTAGACAGCCTACTAAAAAGCAGAAACATCACCCTGCCACAACAGAAGTGCGTCTAGTCAAGGCTATGGTTTTCCCAGTTGCAATGGATGGCTGTGAAGGTTGGACCATAAGGAAGGCTGAGCGCCAAAGAATGGAGACCTTTGAACTCTGGTGCTGGAGAAGACTCCTGCAAGTCCCTTGGACTGCAAAGCCATCCAACTGGTCAGTACTAGAGGAAATCAACTCTGACTGCTCTTTAGAAGGCCAGATCCTGAAGAGGAAACTCAAGTACTTTGGCCACCTAATGAGAAGGAAGAAGGACTCCCTGGAGAAGAGTCTCATCCTGGGAACGATGGAGGGCAAAAGAAGAAGGGGACGGCAGAGGAAGTGGCTGGATGGAGTCACTGAAGCAATCAGCGTGAGCTTCAATGGACTGCAGAGGATGGTGGAGGACAGGAAGGCCTGGAGGAACATTGTCCACGGGGTCGCCATATGTCAGACACCAATTTCGCAACTAACAACAACAACAACAAATACAGTCTTTTCCGCTTTTGATACTGCGTGTGAACTTACCAAGAATGGCAAGGAAGCTGACAAACTTCCAAGCATCGTTATGAAACCTGAGCTTCACTGGCTTGGGGTGAAGGATGGAGCTGATGAGATCCCCTTTGGCTGTGTAGAAGCCTGGAGGAAGAGGGAGGGAGGGAGAAGGCAAGTCTGCTGTGAGACCAGGGGTGCCAGCAGTCGCTGCAGGAGACCGGACAGTCTCAAGACCGCCTGGGGAGAGAAGAAGCACCCTGAAATGCCCTCACCAGTGCGGGTCACCACTGCCAGGATGTCACCGTCACCGCAGGATCGAGCCTGGATGACTTGTGTCCCACAGAAGAGGGTGTGTCGTTTGTGATCTTCGGGGGAGTAGGTGGTGTTGGCCTCTTCCGGGTCTTGAGGCAAAGGCGTCTTCAGGACTGGCGTGCTTTCCCCTGGGAAAAAACAGGCGGCTTGTTGGAGAGCTCCAAGGAAAACCTGAAAGCAGCCACGTCTCTTGAAAGCAGCCACATCAGGGTGCCATAGACGTCTCCGCAAGCAGGAACATGTCAAGCATTTGGTGAGGGATCCAGGCAGGCAAGAGCTGATGGGGGGTTCAAAACAATGAGCAGACGTTTCCCCCATCCCACCAGCTCACCGGTCAGGAGGCTTTCGTTGACCACACACTCGCCGTTGAGCAATGCGGCGTCGCAGGGAACCAGCATCCCCTCTGGAGAGACCACCAGGACGTCTCCTGGCACGAGATCCACGGAACTCACCACCACTCTCTCTGGTAGCCAAGAAAGGAAAAAGCTCAGACCGTGTCCCCCACCCAGCCCCTGGGAGAATTGGGGTGAGAGTTGTGCCAAGCCCTCTTTTGACCTTGGAGGGGGCATCTCCTTTTTCCAGCTTCTCCTGGAAGGGAAGATGCGGGCACCTTGTGGGCAGTTGAATCTGACTGTCCTGTTTGGGCGCCGTAGTCTAGAGGGAGCAGGTGCCCTAGGTGTGGCTCTCAGGCGCAAGAGGCTGCTTGGACATGCTTTCTCCTTGGCCCCCGAGAAGGAACCAACGAAGGCTGTGTGCAGTGGGAATTAAGAAGCCCAGAAGCCCAGAAGGAGTCCAGCTTCAGGCTGGAGCTGCCCTTGAGATCCACCAGGCTGCTGTTCTGACCGAGGCTTCCCAAGCAAACTCTTTGTCCCGACAAAAACCCCTTTCATTAAAAAAATAATACTAATCGTAACTGAACATTACTGTACAATGAAAGTGAGGCATTTAGTTATACTAGATGAAAAATCTGTGATGGTAAATGTTATTCGAGAATATGGATGTTAAAACACCTGTAACCAAACGACATGCTGTATGTGATGATGCTTTTTTTTTTGTTTTTTTATTGTTGTATGTATGTGTTGTCTGTGTAATAAAAATAAAAATTTATTTTAAAAAACCCCTTTCATTAATTTCCTGTGAATTCTGCTCGTTCATATCCAGCAAAGTCTTTCAAGGGAGGATTTACCATCACAGACCTTATCTGACTTGGAGAACTGCCAGGCTGATATCTGCAGAATTGGCAAGGAGTCTCGGAGAGTCACGAACCAATGAAGCGAACTAATTGTCTCCTGCAAACTCCACTCCCCTTTCGCTTCTCTTTTATTTCCTCTGGGAGGGGCCATTCATTGTCCACTTGTGGCCTTACTCCTAAGTCACCCCGTTCTTTAGCTGTTCCCTTCGTCTGGGAACTCTGCGCATGCGCACACTGGGAACAGGCTCCAGCTGTTCATCTGCCTCACTGATGTCTGACTCTGAAGGCAGCTGATAACTGTCAGATGGCCCTGGCCCCCTCTCTGCCTCCGACACAGAGCCCTCATCAGAGCCTTCCCCAGACTCCAGGACTGGCCCATCTTCCTCCCCAACCCTCCTCACTGTCTGGATCTGCTGCTAGCTCTGCTGGCGGGCCACAACAGCTGCCGCCCAATAGGTCACCACGCCTTTGCTCACCTCCAGAAGGTCGGCAGATCTGCACGCTGCTCACCACCTTGGCTATGTCCCGGAGAGTCCTGTTTTGCTGAAAAAAACCAAGGCCTTGGTCAACGCAGCCGCAGGGGCAAAAGTGGCAGGGGGTCTGTGGCATCGCCAGCCCCTCATTCCTGCTGCAGTGGTAGGCTTGAGGGGCAGGGCAGATGCCGAAGCTCAGTGGGAAGAGGGAAGTGGTGACCAGTGCTCACCTTTTTGGTGACGTAGAGAGAGAGTCCGATGGAGATGGTGGAAATGATAAAGATGCAGGCGGCGTAGGAGTAATATTCTTCACAGATCCATAAGGTGATGCTGAACACTTGGAAAATGTAGAATAAATTCAAGATCTGCAAGGGAGGAGAGGAAGCGGGTACGGTTAGCCCTTCATCGGCACTTCCGCCTTCACTCTTTGGGTCTCTGCAGAGCCTTCCCCTCCTAAGCTAATGAGCTCCCACGGGGCCTATGATTCAGAGGAGTAGCTGGGAAGCCCCTTCCCTCCCTGCCTGCCTCGAAGGTTCTGCAGAGGGACTTCACGCTTGCCTCTCTGCAGAATGACATACCGTATTTTACGGAGTATAAGACGCACCTTTTCCCCCCAAAAAAGAGGGTGAACATCTGGGTGCGTCTTATACAATGAACACAGCATTTTTCGCCTACCAAAATCCTGCCCCCCTTTGCAAAAATAGACATACAGAGGGTTTGGGAGGCTTGCAAAGTGCTCTTGGAGGCTGGGGAGGGCAGAAAACAGGCCACTTTTACTAATTCCCCCCCCCAGCCCCCAGGAGCACGCTACAAGCCTCCTAAAGCTCTGCATGCCCTTTTTTTCTGCAAAAAATGAGGCGTGCAGAGGATTTGGGAAGCCTGCAGAGTGCAAAAACTTTTTTTTTAAATTTACCTCTTCAAAATCATGGTGTGTCTTATACACCGGTGTGTCTCACAGTCTGAAAAATACGGTAACGCCTTCCGAAGAGATTGAAATAGCACTTAGCACTTATATACCGCTTTATAGTGTTTTACAGCTCTCTCTTAAGCAGTTTACAGGGTCAGCCCTATTGCCCCCAACAACCTTGGAAGGAGGGAAGGCTGAGTCAACCTTGAGCTGGTCAGGATCGAACTGCTGGCGGTCCGCAAAATTAGCCTGCAATACTGCATGGCAACCACTGCACCATCATGGCTCTTGTAGCAATAGCACTTATATACCGCTTCACAGTGCTTTTACAGCCCTCTCTAAGCGGTTTACAGAGTCAGCCTGTTGCCCCCAACAATCTGGGTTCTCATTTTACCGACCTCGGAAGAATGGAAGACCTTGAGCGACTGAGGATTGAAGTACTGGCAGTCGGCTGAGTCAGCCTGCTATACTGCATTGTAACTTGCTCTGGCGCCAAGAGTTCACAGTTGCCCCTTTTTAATTTTTTCCTCTTCATAACTTCTGAATTTGATTGATGTGGACCGACCAGAGGTGCTGAGAGTCAGATGCAGAGGTGGGTTCCTACCAGTTCGCACCTATTCGGTAGAACCGGTTCGTCAAATCTACCGAACCGGTTAGAAGAGGTTCCCCCAGTGGACCCGGAAAGCAGGCCACACCTACAGAAGAGGTTCCAAAGATTTTTTGAAACCCACCACTGGTCCTTGGATATGATTATTCTACACTATCATGCTCATATTTATAAAACTCCGTGCCTCTGTGAAAGGTAAGGATGACTTCTGCGTTTGTGGTGCAATCAGAACATTGCGTGTGTTGAAGTTGTTTTAACGCAAACCAAAGATGCCTTTTAAAAACAAGTTTACATCATATTCTCATGCATGCCAGTGCTGTGTGTGAGGTAATGTAAGGTGGTTCTGACAAGTGTCGTCGGCATCTTCCTATCTGGTCACATGGGCGGCAAGCCACTCCCACAAAGGAGGCCACACCCACAGAGTAGGTTCGAACCATTTTTGAAACCCCCCACTGGTCAGATGGCATAGGAGTTTGTGAGGGGAGGAAAATATCCATTGGAAAGTTGCAGGTAATAATAGGCCTAGGAGTGAGCTTGCAGGCCTCGCTGGACCAAAGTTGAAACTAATATAATTGCAATATGTCTCAGACTAATATTTCTAATGTGCTGACTGGTGTCTGCATTTTCTGCAAAGTTTGTACTTGTCTGGATATATTTAGAGGAGGAAGAATGAGATGGTGGGAAATGAAGAATTGATAGTAAACAAAGTCTGAGAAGTTCAAATATGCAAATGTTTGCAGAGAGTGACAGTCACAAAGAACAAGGAAGTGAAACGCTGGAATGCATAAGTCAATAAAAAATAAGGTATACTGTATTTTTCAGAGTATAAGACACACCTTTTTCCCTCAAAAAGAGAGGCTGAAAATCTGGGTGCGTCTTATAAACTGAATACAGCATTTTTTGCCTCCTGAAACCCTGCCCCCTTCACCAAAATGGCCATGAATAGCCTTTAGGAGGCTTTCAGAGAGCTCCTGGGGGCTTGGGAGGGCAGAAATGAATGAAAAACGGGCTGTTTTTTGCTCCTTTTTGCCCCCACCCAGCCCCTAGGAGCACTCTGCAAGCCTCCTAAAGGCTATTCATGCCTTAAAAACGGGCCTGTTTTCGTGAAAAATGGGCCCTTTTGGGGAGGTTTGCAGAGTGCAAAAACTTTTTTTTTAATTCGCCTCTTCAAAACCTTGGTGCATCTTATACTCCGGTGCGTCTTATACTCCGAAAAATACAGTAAGTAATGTGGCTTGAGATGGGAATGGGATCCTTTGCCAGATAGCAATCCTTGTAGGACTTGCTATTTGCTATAAAGGAACCCATTGCAATAGAAAATTTAAAATATAGGTTTTGCTGTGCAATTGCGTTGCTATGTTGGCTGTTCATGTTCGAGATTGCTCATGAAACAATAAACCTCTGATCTTAAAGTAAGATTTATTGCTTGTGCTTTCTCTTTGTTTTTTTATATAGGGATATTTTTTGCGACAAGATTAATCCCTTATCATTGCTACTGTTCTCCCTGTGGCAGAGCTGGACAGAAGCAAGATCCATCCTGTGGTCTTTGGACCAAGGAGGAGAGCCCAGCCACTGGACTCTGTCCTCGTAACCCGACAAATGCGCGGACGACAAAAGCACGCCGACAAAACCGCGGCACGAAAACCACGACGTCATCAACACGCCGACAACAGCACACCGACAACAGTGCACCGACAGAAGTGCGATTTAAGTTAAGGTAAGGGTTAGGGTTAGGGTCAGGGTCAGGGTTAGGTTTAGGGTTAGAGTTAGGTTTAGGGTTAGGGTTATGTTGAGAGCGCGCTTCTGTTGGTGCACTGTTGTCGGCGCGCTTCAGCGCTCATTCGTCGGCACAGTTTAGAACTCGCGGTTTTGTCATCGCGGTTTTGTCGGGCGCCCTTTTGTTGGTGAACCGACCTTCCTTGCTTGCTCACTCACTCACTCACTCATGTTGCCAAAGATGGGCAAGGCCGCCGGCTAACCTATGGCTTACCTCATCCATCAGCATCCAGAGGTACGACTTCACCGGCACGTCAATCAGGTTTGGCCCGTAAATTACCTTTCTGTCAGAGAGGGGAAGGAGCACAGAGTTTTAGGAAAGCCACAGCCATCCTCAAGGCCCACTTCAGTTAGCCAATGTCTTCAGGAATCAGGACTTCAGAAAATGTGGATCAGTGGTGGGTTCCAGGTGGTACGCTGGGAGCAGCGGCCACTGTACCGGAATGGTGTTTCGTTGGGCCCATCCGCCCACCCTCGTTCCTTACGTGTTTTTAAGCCAACTGGGCCATATGCGCATGCACGCACAGCGTACGGCACCTGCGTGACCTCCGTCGAGCAGCTGGAGCGTCGCAGGGGGGTGGCGTATTCATGCGCAAATGTCCTATTTGGCTTAAGGCAGTGTACCGGTTGCGACGGGATCTGGAACCCACCACTGATGTGGATGTCCCTTTCCCATCAGCCTCCAGCTAGTATCTTGTACTAAAGAGGGTTTAAACATAAGATTGGGTGTGGCAGAATTTGCTAGTCGACAGTCAGCTTTTACGGAGCTTGGTGTGAAAAGTTGCCTGGATTGACATCCTTGTAACACTTGCCTGATAGCAATAGCCATAGCACTTATATACCGCTTCATCGTGCTTTACAACCTTCTATAAGCAGCTTATAAAGTCAGCATATCTCCTCCAACGATCTGGTTCCTCATTTTACCGATCTCGGAAGGATGGAAGCTGAGTCAACCTTGAACTGGGGAGAATCGTACTGCCGAACTTTTGGCAGTCGGCAGAAATAGCCTGCAGTACTGCATTTAATAGGGACACAGGGTCTAAGATGCTGAGCTTGTTGATCAGAAAGGTTGGCAGTTCGGAGGTTCGAATCCCTAGCGGTGCATAACAGAGTGAGCTCCTGTGACTTGTCCCAGCTTCTGCCAACCTAGCAGTTCGAAAGCACGTTAAAAAATGCAAGTAGAAAAATAGGAACCACCTTTGGTGGGAAGGGAACAGCATTCCGTGCGCCTTTGGCGTTGAGTCATACCGGCCACATGACCACGGAGACGTCTTCGGACAGCGCTGGCTCTTTGGCTTTGAAATGGAGATGAGCAGCACCCCCTAGAGTCAGGAACGACTAGCACATATGTGCGAGGGGAACCTTTACCTTTACCGCATTTAACCACTGCCCCACCATGGCTCATTCTGTGAGCCTGATGTAGGGAAGGAGACTATGCCAGTCCCCTTGGAGCAAGCTGTACCCCACAACTGTGCTGGAAGAGTGAGGCCACCGACAGGGAACAGCTGGTGGATTTTGTGCAGCTCGACTAAGAGACGTTAAGCCTTTTTAACAAGGCCTGAATACAACTCTCCTTTTAAATGAAGTAGAAAGCAAGAAGGGAATGAAGGAAGGTGGCCTTGCAAGATCTTTTTTTTTTTCAAACAATCCCTCTGCAAAATAACCAGGTTACTACAGTGCTAAAGAAGAGAAATACCCTTTCCCTAAAGGGCGGGACGTGCCTGGCAGATTGCTCCTCGACGCTCAGGCCCCCACAGGAGTGACGGAGATCGGAACACATCCAGCCTTCATTCAACGTGCTGCAGAAACACAGAGAAAGAAAGGGGAGGGGACGGGTTGCATTTCTTCTCGGACAGATTAAAATCCGGAGGTCCAGAGGCCGGTTAGGCTAGCCGGGACTGGTCAGGCCCACAGCTACATCCGAGGAAAGCATTCTGCAGAGAGGCCCTATTCTCACCTAGGTTTCCCCAGCAGCAGAGTCCGAGCCCTGATAAACCTCTTTTATTTAATTGACAGTGAATTCCTCTCCAGTCTTTCCTCTCCCACAGTCTTTCAAGATAGCTCTTCAATTACTGACCTTTATCAGGCTTGGAGAGTGGCCAGGCCGATATCTTTCAGCCGCCCACAATACTTGGCAAGAATGCAGGAATGAACTAATTGTCTCCTGCAAACTCCACTCCCCTTTCGCTCCTCTTTTATTCCCTCTTGGAGGGGCCATTCATCGTCCACCTGTGGCCTTACTCCCAAATCGGCCCGTTCTTTAGCTGTTCCTTTCGTCTGGCCACTCTCGGCCTGCACGCACACTGGGAACAGGCTCCAGCTGTTCTTCTGCCTCACTGATGTCTGACTGCGAAGGCAGCTGATCACTGGCATACGGCCCTGGCCCTCTCTCTGCCTCCGACACAGAGCCCTGGCCCATGTTCCTCCCCAACCTCCTCACTGTCCAAACCTGTTGCCAGCTCCAGTGGGCCACAACAACCCCCTTCTCATTTCTACTCTCCACATGCCAATTGACCCCTTCCTCTCCCCCCCCTCCAACAATCTATAACAAGATGCCAGTAAAATGCAGAGCTGGGAGAACTTCTCCTCACCTGGCCTTGCAGTAGGCCTGCCGCCTTTCCACCCAGAGGTAGTGCACACCTTCGAAGGCGTAATAACGAAGAATGTTTTTCTGAAGAGGAGAGGAGAGGGAGGAGAGTTATCAAGATCTCCAAGGTGGCAGCAGCACCAGCAGCAGCTGGCCCTGGCCGGAAGAGCTCCCTCTGCCCAGCCTGCTTTGTGCCAGGGCAGGGACGGCGTCTGTACCCCAAAGTACTGGGGCCGTGCCTGCCTTCAGGAAGATGTGCCCCTCTGCAGGGAGGCCTCGTCAGGGGACCCCATTGGTAAGCCACTCAGAATGGAGCCAGGGGGTGCTGACCTCTTCCTTCTCGTGCAGCTGTATGGTGTCCTGGCTTCTCGCTTGGTCATCCGAAACACCCACGGCAATAGCGCTTCTCCCCTCGTCTGATCTGGATTCGAGGCTTTCCAGGAAGAAAGGAAGGGAGAAGACATTTCGGAAATCAGGAAGGTGGTCCCTGGAGGAGGCTCCAGAACCAGGGCCCCTGAGCTGGTGAGGGAGTTCCGGGGGTGTGAAGGGCAGACGGATGCATCTAAGTCTGCATCCCCATCCTTCCTCTTACCTGCACCAACTACCTGGTCGGCCTCCTTCTTGGCAGAAGGCATTCTCTCTCTCCCTGCCGACTCCAGGTACAGCCACAGACGTCATTCCCCTCCCCACCAGCCCCTTCAACACCTTCTGCCAATCAGGGAAATGCACAGGAAGCACTGCTCACCTGCCATCTTCGATCTGCTCTGTTTGGACTCTGGCCGCGAAACACCGTCCCAGCTGATCCTGGAAAGAAGAAGGCGGGAACAGCTGAAGGCAGAAGCGCCTCTTGCCCGGGGAAGAGACAGTGACTTTGGGGAGGGGAGGAGATTGGTCCAAAGCCTGCCAGGGGCCGCTCAGGGGCCCGCTGTAGTGCCCGAACCGGCTGGAGCCCTCCTGCCCTGCCCTCTGGCACTTACCCGAATGAGCACCCAGTCTGCCTGGCGCAAGGGGCAGGGAGTGCATTTGGCGTAGACTTCCAGGTATGGCTTCCAGTGGAAGATGACGAGAGGGAGCCCCAGAGTGAGCATGGAGACCGAGTGGCATAGGAACGCCTTCCATGTCTTCCTCTGGTAACCTTTCACTTCCTGGGGAGGGAAGAAGCACGATTGGCAGGAGTTTCCCTGCCCGCAGAATCAGCCGGTCGGTTAAGGACAGGTAAAGTTTGGGGGCAGGGTTGACAAATCCTGAATCTGAAGAGAACTGCGGAATTTGACCGTCTCATTGTGGATTAGGAGCGCGCTAGAACGCTTCCTGGAAACACCCGAAGCCTTCGGGCCCAGACATTGCGACTCACAGCTTAATCCCTTCTGGATTTCTTAAAACCTCCAGGATAGAAAAGACTTAAGAGAAATGCAAATTTATCTCATTTCCTCATCAGCCTCACCTCAGACATTGACCTCAAGCCTTGTTTTGACCGAGGCTTCCCAAGAGCCTGAAGCAAACTCCTGGTCCCGACAAAACCCTCTTTTATTAATTGGGTGTGAATTCTGCTCTTTCACATCCGGCAAAGTCTTTTGAGGGAGGATTTACGGTCATAGACTTTATTTGGCTTGGAGAGCTGCCAGGCCGATATTTGCAGAACTTGGCAGAACTTGGCAAGGAGTCTCGGAGAGTCACAAACCAATGAAGCGAACTAATGGTCTCCTGCAAACTCCACTCCCCTTTCCCTCTTCTTTTATTTCCTCTGGGAGGGGCCATTCATCGTCCACCTGTGGCCTTCCTCCCAAGTCGACCCCTGCTCTTTAGCTGTTCCCTTCATCTGGAAGCTCTGTGCATGGGCACCCTGGGAACAGGCTCCAGCTGTTCCTCTGCCTCACTGATGTCTGACTCTGAAGGCAGCTGATAACTGGCATACGGCTCTGGCCCTCTCTCTGCCTCCGACACAGAGCCCTCATCAGAGCCTTCCCCAGACTCCAGGACTGGCCCATGTTCCTCCCGAACCTCCTCATTGTTCAATTCTGCTGTCAGCTCTGCTGGTGGGCCACAACAAGCCTTTTCTTTGGGAAAGCAGTCTTCTAGTTCCCAGTATTGACTGCCTGATGTGGCACTGACCCTCCCTCGGCCCTCTAATTCCCCCCCCCCCCGCCTCAAAGGTACCCTGACTGGAAACTCTCTTCTTCTCTCAAAGAATTTTTTTTTTATTCTCTTACATACCATTTTAAGCATACATTCACATGATTGTTATTCTTCTTTACCTTTATCATTCTTATACATTTATTATTTCATTTTAATAGGTTATAATATACAGTTTGGGTTGCTTTATTTACCATCCCTTCCTCCTTTTGTAACACCACCTTATTTTCCCTTTCTTTTCTCCCTCCCTTCTCTACTTTCTTCCTTCCTCCTCTCCTTCTCCTCCCTTCTTCCCTTACCTTTCTCCTACTCCTCCTTTTCCCCTTCCTACTCTCTCTCCTTCTCTTTCTCTCCCTTCTATCCTCCTCTCCTAACCTCTTTCTTCTTTCCCCCATCTTCCTCTCATTCTCTCCTCCTCTCTCTCTTTCTTTTTCTATTTATTGTTGGTGTATATTTCAAAACTTTGTTTATGTTTCCTTGGATTGCTATTTCTGCCAACCCAAATATAATTTATAATTCTCACCGTAGAAGGTTTAGTGGGGTTGTGCTCCAGAGAATGGTAATTCAGTTGCTGGTTTCCCGACAGGCTGCTATTACCTAACAAAGGAGAGAGGAAGCGAAAAAATCTCAGGGCCGCGGAAGACAGAATTTATTTTTTTGTGAGGCGAACGACACGTCGGAAGGGGGAAATCCCGCCGAAAACACCTCTGCTCCCTCAGGCAGTGTTGAGCGTCAGCTCTGAGGTGGCAAAACCGGTCTGACTGGCCAAGGAAGAGGCCAACATTGTTTGAAAACAACAAGAAAAATACTAATATAAAGATTAAAAGAGTTGGAAGGGACCTTGGAGATCATCTAGTCCAGTGGTCCCCAACCTTTTTATCGCCGCGGACCAGTCAGCCTTTGATAATTTTACCGTGGCCCGCTGAGCGCACGCAGGGGTGGGGGGGCGTTGTTCGCGATGACACATTGATTGTTTATATATCAGATTGTTTTGATTAAAGGCGCAGGAACACCGGGGAGACGTCTTCTGAGCGAGGCGTTTTCTGTAGAGCCGCAGGGAGACTGGGGAGACGTCTGCAGGGTCACAGGTACACGTCAGCTTTGGGCCACACGTGCGTACCTGCGCGGGGCTCTCTTCCCTGGAGCCTTTGCGCACGGCCCAGGAGCTTTTGCGCACGGCCCAGGAGCCTTTGCGCTGCAGCGATCATGGCCCCCGGCCGCTGCAGCGATCATGGCCCCCGGCCGCTGCAGCGATCATGGCCCCCGGCCGCTGCAGCGATCATGGCCCCCGGCCGCTGTGCGGCCCGGTGCCAGGTACTCCACGGCCCAGCACCGGTCCGCGGACCGGGGGTTGGGGACCACTGATCTAGTCCAACCCCCTGCCCAAGCAGGAGACCCTACACCATTTCTGACAGATGGCAGCCCAGTCACTTCTTGAAAGCTTCCAGGGATGAATCTCCCACAACTTTTGGAGGCGACGTCTGTTCCTTGGGTTGATTGTTCGGTCAGAACATTCCTCCTTATTCCCAGGTTGAATCTCTCCCGGCTCAGTTTCCATCCATTATTATTCCTTCTCTGGCCTTCAGGTGCTTTGGAGAATAGCTTGAACCCCCTTCGTCTTTGGGGCAGCCCCTCAAATATTGGAACATGAGCTGCAGAAGAGCTTCGTGAATCACTCAGGTCACAAATGTGAAGCGTGTGGAGCTCCAAGGGCAAAAGAATGTGTGGCCCAAGAGTCCTTTTTGGCCTGGGCTTTTTTGGGGGGCTATGTGTGTGGAATCAGCCCTGCTTCCCCACAGCTAAGCCCTTTCCTGCAAGGCACCTTGTCCAACAGAGGCACCCTTTTGCTCCTGGGCCCTGTAAGGAAGCACCATCTTGCTTGCCCCCATCGGGGTTAGAGGGATCACGGTCTAGGCACAGACCTGGCTGTTTTGTCATGTTTAAAGAGATCGGTGAGCTCAAGGTGCTGGGTGGAAGATACTTTCACGTGTATTTGGAAGAAGTGCAGAAATGAGGAAATGAGGGAATAACAGAGAGGAGGAGGAATTTATAAATGGCTGGAAACCAAAAGCCAAAATAGAAGAGAATGCAAATATATGGTGATATAAATAATTAACATTATTATCAGTGTTAGTTCTACTGTTGTTATATTATAGGACAAGGTAAAAGCAATAGGAAGGCAATGCAGAATGGAGAACTATAAAGGCTAAATGTGAAAGCTATTACAGAAGGCTGTATAATTACTTTATATTGTTATGTGTTGTGGCCCAGCAGGAGTCGTTGGAGCTGCAAACAGACTCCGACAGCGAGGAGCCCTATGAGTCGGCTCTGGAAGATGTGGAGGACCCTCGTCAGGGGTCCGACTCCGAGCAGGGACCAGAGAGTCTGGTTGGCCACCAGGAGGCGCCTGAGGCATGGAGCAGTGGGAGGAGCTATGGGAGTTGGTCCCAGATGCCAAACAAAGGCGGGCAGATAAACGCCGAGAGCAACTACGCAGATACAGAAGATAATTGGACCCATGTGGCTGTAATTAGGCTCCTCCCAAGAGCGTATATAAGGAGAGACTTTGGGAGGAGGCTGTTGGCAGGATTCAACTGATATACCAACGCTGGAGAAGATCTCGTGTATTTCTTATCTTGGAAGTCTGGTTTGCTGCCAAAGTCTTGTCAGTGTATTAATTTACAGTGAATAAATCATCTAGCAGTAATCTTGTCTTGGAGTGCCTTGGTGTACGGAGGGGGGAGGTCAGAACAGTTATGTATGTTTTGTGTTTTGTGTTTTGTTTTTTCTTGTTGTGTTTTTCCGTTTTTAAGGATTAAAATGTTCAATAAAAATTATTTTTAAAAAATAGAGAGGAGGAGGAGGAGGAAGGAAGGAAGGAAGGAAAGAAAGACTGCTCCCCAAAACAAATAGGAGCTTATTTTCATGCCCAAGATAAAGAGAGATTCTCCAACCCATCATACACAGATGTGTTTAGCCAGAGGCACCTGGTGCTGGTTGGATTATCTCCCTTTCATGGGACAGATCCTGCATCTTGCAAGAGACGGAGAGAGGGGCCGCCCTGAACACAGCGAAGCATCTGGATTTTGGCTCCCCCACCCCTCTTCTCTTTTTTAAGCCCTTTCGCCTCTTACCTGGCAAGATCCTGGCGCATTCAGCAGCCTCCATGGGATCTTCCAACTTTTCCAAACATCCTCAAGAGAATTGGAGCACCGTACCCTCCATCGGTACCTGGCCAAACAGGGAGCCTCAGGAAAGGCACGTCTCTCAGCACTGGGTGATTACAGCCAGAGCAGCACTGGCCTTCCCCCTCGGTGGGCTTCACAGGCAGGGATGGAAGCGGCCGGACACGTTCGCTCAGCACGTCCTGGCACCCGGCCTCTGTCCCTCTCGTGTGCCTGGGACTTACTCTAGGGTTCAGGTGTCGGACAGTTCAATGGAGTCAGTGCAAAGGGGTTGGGGGAGAAAAGATGAGAGCAGGAAGCTGGCAGGATGGCAGTCCCTGGAAGGAAGCCGGGAGAGAGGTGGGTAAGGCTTGGGCTGGGACACCTCTTATGGCTGAGACCCCCCCTTCTCCCATGGAAAACGAGGGGAAGCTGAGCCCACCCATGCAGGTTGAGCAGTATTTGCCCACCCCCTAGGAAAAGTCCTTTTTGGAGAGGGGGGAAACTCCAGCCAAGGGACAGGCTCAGTGCTGGGGAGGGGGGGGGAGGGAAACTCAGGGCAAACTCCCCCCTCCCATGGGAAATGAGGGAAAGCTGAGCCCAGCCATGCAGGTAGAGCAGCAGCCCCCCCCCTCCAAGACAAAGTGTCCTTTTGGGGAAGGGGGAAAACTCCGGGCAAGGGACTGGCTGAATGCTGAGTGGGGCACTCAGGAGAACCCCCCCCCCGAAGCTGAGCCCAGCCATGCAGGTAGAGCAGCATCCCCCCACCCGGAAATCAAAGTGCTTTTTGGGAGGGGGGAAACTCCGGGCAAGGGGCTGGCTCAGTGCTGAGTGGGGCGGGGTGGGGGCACTCAGGACAAGCTCGAGCAGCCCCCTCCAGCCAAGCATCAGCCCCCTGGAAAGGAGGAGGAGGTTCCATCCAAAGGCACCTGCTTCTCTTGGGCCAACGGCGGCCACCCCCTGCCCGCCCGTACCCCGCTGCCTCCCCGCAAAGCCCCTTCCTCACTAGTCCGGGTGGGGGGAGGACGACAATCCCCGGTCCTCCAAATCCAGGCCGCCCGCAGTGCTACGTGTCACCTTTCTCTTTGGCCCGCGATCAAGAAAGAGGCTCTACCTGCGGCGTCCAGGGGACAGGCACCACCGGTCGAAACCGCCCGCAGGCTGTCCCGGGCGCCCCAAAGAAGGCAAGGCAAAGCGGAGCGGCGAGCGGGCTCTCCCTTGCAAGAGAGCCCCGAGCTGCTGCCTCTCCCGGTCCTGCCGGCAGCGGCTCCAGCAGGTGGACAGCTCCGAACGCTCGCCCGTCCGCCCAGGAGCTGCCGGCGGTAAGCGGAGGTGAGCTAAGCGGGCGAGCTCGGCAGCAGCTGATCCCGGAGGGGGCGGGGCCTGGGCTCGCGGAGGCTGCCGGGAGAAGTAGTCCTAGCGGAGCCGACTCAGAGGTCCGCCCCCCTCGCGCTCCCCTCTCCCAGCAGTGCGACGCCGCTGGCCGTGAAGGGCATTAGCAGCCCGCCCCAGGCCTACACTGGTTCCTATATAGGGCTTTTAAATCACCACAGCACTGCCTCATTTTTTTTCAACCTTTCTCATCTTTCTTTCTTTAAATATTATTATACAGCTTTCTTCATTTTACATCACAGTTTCAGCTTTGCAACTACTCTATACAGGTTTATATCCAGTTTTTTAAACATTTATATATACTATTATGTATACATTAGAATAGAATAAGGAATAGAATAAAAATATTCTATTTTTCTTCCCTCCTCCTATTCTATTTATTCTAATTCTATCCTATATTCTATTCTATTCCTTATTCCATTATTCTATTCTATTCTAATACCTATTCCATTCCATTCTATTTATTCTAATTCTATCCTATATTCTATTCTATTCCATAATTCTAATTTATTCCTTATTCCATTTCATAATTCTATTCTATTCTAATACCTATTCCATTCCATTTATTCTAATTCTATCCTATATTCTATTCTATTCCTTATTCCATTCCATAATTCAATTCTAATACCTTCCATTCTATTTATTCTAATTTTATCCTATATTCTATTCTAATACCTACTCCACTCCATTCTATTTATTCTAATTCTATCCTATATTCTATTCTATTCCATAATTCTAATTTATTCCTTATTCCATTTCATAATTCTATTCTATTCTAATACCTATTCCATTCCATTTATTCTAATTCTATCCTATATTCTATTCTATTCCTTATTCCATTCCATAATTCAATTCTAATACCTTCCATTCTATTTATTCTAATTCTATCCTATATTCTATTCTATTCCTTATTCCATAATTCTATTCCATTCTAATACCTATTCCATTCCATTTTTTCTATCCTATCCTATATTATATTATATTCCCTATTCCATTCCATAATTCAGTTCTTTCCATTCTATTTATTCTAATTTTATCCTATATTCTATTCTATTCTAATACCTACTCCACTCCATTGTATTTGTTCTAATTCTATCCTATTCTATTCCTTATTCCAGAATTCTATTCTATTCCTTATTCCATTCCATAATTCAATTCTAATACTTTCCATTCTATTTATTCTAATTTTATCCTATATTCTATTCTATTCTAATACCTACTCCACTCCATTGTATTTGTTCTAATTCTATCCTATTCTATTCCTTATTCCAGAATTCTATTCTATTCCTTATTCCATTCCATAATTCAATTCTAATACTTTCCATTCTATTTATTCTAATTTTATCCTATATTCTATTCTATTCCCATTCCATTCATGTTCTGTTGTATATTTTATTCTATTCTTCTATCCTATCTCTGCTCTTATTCCTTTTCTAAGCTGGTGGAGGAGAACTCACATTTCTCTTCACCAAATTGTGTAACAAATTATGTACCAAGTCAAAACAAACAATCTTGAGGGCAAGCCGGCATGCTGTGTGGATCCCGACCTCATTTTTATGTACACCACCATGGATGGTCCCCTAAAGCAACTCCTAATTACGAACTTAAGTGGCTAACTTGTGGCATGCCAACTCTTGCTCCCGTATCCTTGCAAATGGGTACAAGACCTTTCCACCCGTGAACGCCCCTTCCCCTCTCTGAGGGGGGAGTCTTCTCCTTGCTTTCGTACATAAATAAAGGTAAAAGTTCCCCTTGCACATATGTGCTAGTCATTCCCGACTCTAGGGGGCGATGCTCATCTCTGTTTCAAAGCCGAAGAGCCAGCGCTGTCCGAAAACGTCTCCGTGGTCATGTGGCTGGCATGACTCGACGCCCAAAGGAGCATGGAACGCTGTTCCCTTCCCACCAAAGGTAGTTCCTATTTTTCTACTTGCATTTTTTACATGCTTTCAAACAGCTAAATTGGCAGAAGCTGGGACAAGTCACGGCCCACGGGAGCTCACTCCATTACGCGGCGCTAGGGATTCAAACCGCTGACCTTTTTGACAAGCTCAGCTTCTTAGCGCCTGAGCCACCGCCTCCCCTTACATAAATAAAGAGGTGTTAATCTACTTTTCCAGATTTGGGCAAGGCGTATTTTTATGGGCTTATTCGCTGTTCGTTCAAGGACGTTGTTGCTGAAGGAATACAGGCTGTGCGTGAACTGAAGAAAGGGGTGGGGGTTAGTCAGAAGGAAAGTTGACCCACTGGGCTTCTAGCTCACCCACCCCACAACACACACACAGACCTCGGGGTCTTTTGAGGCCCGTGCAGAGAAGCCTTGGCAGCGAAGCCTGAACCGAACAGAGGGGGGAAAGGAGAGGAACAAAGTAGCAAACTGATTTTTTTTTTTAATTAGTCTTTACAGGTTTCGCTGTACAATTCCACACAAACAAGGGGTGGAGTTTGTGACCCCACTGAAACCCCAGCTATAAATTATATCCCCACCCACCCCGGCAGGAAGGCAGGCTCCGCGCAAGGGGGAAGCAGCTAGCCGTGGGCCGCCTTCTCTTTGTACGTGGCCATCATCTTCTTGATTTCGGCAATTGCCTTCCCGGGATTCAGGCCCTAAGGAAGAGAAAAGGACGGGGAAGGGAGGGTTTGGTGAGCACTGTTCTGGCCCTGGCTCGGCTCACCCTCGCTCGAGGCAGCCGGCTCCCATCCCAGGTGGGGGACCTGGTCCCAAGCACCCACCTTAGGGCAGGCCTGCGTGCAGTTCATGATGGTGTGGCAGCGATAGAGGGAGAAAGGGTCCTCCAGTTGGGCCAAGCGCTCCTCCGTGTAGTCGTCCCGGGAGTCGATCATCCAGCGGTAGGCCTGAGGGAGCAGCCGCTCTTGGGTAGGATCCGCTTTTCCTCTCTCTCTCCCCACCCCCCCACTGCCTCCCGGGCCTTAAGAGCAGAGGCCCACCTCCCCATCCAGCGCCTGCTGAGACAGCGGCCAGCCGAGGAGCAGGGGGAGAGGGGTCTTTTGCCAGCGGCCCCCGTTACCTGCATGAGGACGGCTGGGCCAAGGTACTTGTCTGCGTTCCACCAGTAACTGGGGCAGCTGGTGCTGCAGCAAGCGCAAAGGATGCACTCGTAGAGCCCGTCCTGGGAGAGAGAGAGAAAGAGACGCCTCGTGAAGGAGAGGAATTCCCTGAAGAGGCAGACAGTGCGACCCCTGTAGCCCACCAGCCTCTCCTTTCCCCCCTTCTCTCTCTCTCTCTCCCTTTCTTCTCTTTTCCCTCTTTTTCCCTTCTCTCCTCTCTCCCTCCTCTTTTTGCATTCCCTTCTCCTCTCCTTTCCCCTCCTCTCTCTCTTTCCCTTCTCCTTTCCCACTCTCCTTTTTTTCCTTCTCTCCTCTCTCCTTCTCTTTTTGCGTTCCCTCTCCCCCTTTCCTTCTCTTTTCCCATCTCTCTCCTTCTCCTTTCCCTCTCCTTCTTTTTCCTCTTTTTTCCCTTCTCTCCTCTCTCCCTCCTTCTTTTTCTGTTCCCCCCTCCCTCTCCTTTCCCCTCTCCTTCTCTTTTCCCTTCTCTGTCCTCTTTCCTCCTTCTCTCTTTCCTCACCTTTTCCCCTTCTCCCTCCCCCTCTCCTTCCCTTTCTCCCTTCTCTCTCCTCTTCCCTCCTTCTCTCTCCTCTCCTCTTTTTCTCTTTCCCCCTTCCCCTTCTCTCCTCTCCTTCCCCCCTCTCCTTTTTCTGTCTTTATCCCCTCTCCTCCCCTTTTTCCCTTCTCTCTCCCTCTCCTTTCCCCCCATCTTTTCCTCTCCTTTTTCCATTCTCTCCTTTCCCCCTCTCTCTTCTCCCTTTTCCCTGCTCTTCCCCCTTATTTTTTCCTCCTCCTTTTTCCCTTCTCCCCTCCTTCTGTCTCTTTCCCTCTCCTTCTATCCTTCCCCCTTTCCTCTCCTCTCTTCCCTCTCCTGTCTCACTTTTTCCCTTCTCTCTCTCCTTTCCCCCCTCCTTCTGTCTCTTTTCCCTCTCCTTCTATCCTTTCCCCCCTCTCCTCTGTCTCCCCTCTCTCTCACATCCCGTTTTCCCTTCTCTCCCCCTTTTCATTCTCTCCCCCTCCTTCTCTGTCTCTTTCCTCTCTCCTTTTTGCCTTCTCTCTCTCTCTCTCTCACTCCTCTCCACCCACCCCAGGGGTAAAGCAGCCTCCCTCCTTCCCTGCTTTTTATCATGTAGCCCCTTTCGTGATGCTAAGGAAACTGTTTTAGGGTTGGCCTGGGCAGACCAGGATGCACTTTGAAATCCAACGCTCGCCACACATTGGGGGAGCACATTCCAGCATTTGGCTATTCCTGAGAAGAGGGGAGGAGGAAAAAGTGCCCTCTTATCCATCATGGGGTTTTGGTGAGGCACCGAGGAGCTATAAGGGCCAGCCAGGAGAGGCAGCAGCTCTCCAAAACAGCAGTGACCGCTGAGCGCTGCTTTCAGCTAAAAGAGGCAAGAAGGAAACGGCAATGACCAGCTTATCCCGATCTTCTATGGACTGGAAATACTGCTCTTTGCCCTGGTTGGACTCATCCTTCTTCTTGAGGTAAGGCTGGATAGCTTGTATTGGGCGTAGAAGTTGCTCAGGTCCTGAAGGAGGGAGAAGGAACACAGCCTGAGTTTACACATGGCATCGAGCTCTTCTTTTTTTAAAAACATATTTTTAATTTCCATTTTCATAACATACAATCACATGTATACTATACATAGCCAGTATCATATAGTAATAAATAATGATTACATCAGTTCCTCTTGTCATCAACGCCCCCCAAAAAGATAAAAGCCCATTGTTAGCTCTTCTGCTCTCCATACACCTCTTTCTTCTACCTCTCTCCTACTTCCTATCTTCCCTCCATCATCCTTTCCTGCTACTCCCCCTTCCCTTCTCCTTCTCCTCTCTCTACATTCCAATCCTCCTAATCCTCACCCTCCTCATCTTCCCCCTTACCCTCTCTCCTATCCCTCTCTTCCCATCTTGCTCTCTACATTCCGCTCCTCCTTATCCTCCTCATCTTCCCTCCTTACCCTCTCCTCTCCCTCTCTTCCCATCTCCCTTCTGTTTCCCACTCTTCCTCTCATTGGTGTATTTTCCGCTTCTGAGCAAACTCCAATCTATGTTGATAGTATTTGTACTTCCATAATATACTTCACATATCGTAGTTTTAAAGAAAAAATAAGAGAAAACAGTATACATGTGCAATCATATTACATTAAAGTCTAACACCCCTCGTAAAAACTCCCTCCCTCCTACCCAATAAGAGCATCGAGCTCTTATTGAAGGGAAACGGCTTTTGGAATAATAGCAGCAGCCCTTTCACACAAGTCCAAAATTTGAGAGAGAACTTTTGCAAGATGTTTTATAGATGGCATTTAGACCCTAAAAAACTGGCCTGTATGTATCCGAATTTACAACCTAAATGCTGGAGATGTGATTGTCTCGATGCTACATATTATCATATATGGTGGACTTGTAAAAAGGTTAAACGCATTTTGGATAAAAATATGGTAGATTATGCAAAATGTTCTTTAAAAAAGGATAAGTTTACCCCTCAGTTATTCCTGTTAGGTATAATTACTGATTGTACCGTTATAGAGACTAACTTGATTTTGCATTTAATAATGGCAGCAAGACTGTTGGTGGCGCAATACTGGAAGAAGGAAGATCTGCCTACTATTCAAGAATGGACATTAAAAGTAACAAACTTAGCAGAGATGGCTAAAATATCAGCATATTTCAAGGACCACTCAAATGAGAAATATAAACTGGAGTGGAGAAGATGGATTGACTATATTCAAAATAAATACGGGACTAAGATAGTTTATGAGTGAAGAAGCAAGAATGATATAATCTGTTTAGAGTTAGCCTAACAAAAGAGGAGTTAAAGCTCAAATGAAAAATGATATTAACTTTCTTTAAATTTATTTTAGAACATCTTTGTTAAAGATTTATACCCTGTATTTGTTCTGGGAAGTCGGGGGGGGGGGGGTTTGGTTTCGGGGGGGGGAGGGGAGGTAAATATTTGTAAAAGCTTTTTTTTTCCCAAAAAATTTTCAGTTAAAAAAAAGCACTACCCCTTAGACTTATATACCCCTTCACAGTGCTTCACAGCCCTCTCTAAGCAGTTTAAAGAGTCAACCTATTTTGCCCCTCAACAATCTGGATCCTGACCTTGAAAAGGCTGAGTCAACCTTGAGCCAGTGAGGATCGAACTCCTGGCAGTGAGCAGAATTAGCCTGCAATACTGCAATCTAATCGCTGTGCCACCACGGCTCTTGTGAATAAGCTGTGATTGAGGATTGATGTAAAAGGTAGCTTGTAAGTACAGCATCTCATATGTACCATGCTAAGCCAAAACTACACGACCAATTCAGGCTAAGCACGATGGGAGGCAACAAGTATAATTGTCTAGCTGGAGGTGAAGGCTGCCTGGCACAAAACAGAACATACACCTTTCTGTGAAAATATCTACCGACCCCTCGCATCCTGGACATAAATTGTTTCAACTTCTACCCTCAAAATGATGCTATAGGGCACTGCACACCAAGACAACTAGACACAAGGACAGTTTTTCCCCCAAACGCCATCACTTTGCTAAACAACTCATTCCCACAACACTGTCAAATTACCTACTAAGACGGTATTACTATTCTTCTCATCCTTCCTATTACCTATCTCCTCTCACTTATGACTATAACCATGTTGCTTGTATCTCTTACCATTTATATAATTTTGTTTGTTTCCTACTATGATTTGATTGCCTATTTATTAACCTATGACTATCACTGTGTTGAACGTATCTTGAGTCTTGATGAATATTTTTTTTTTCTTTTTAGGTACACTGAGAGCATATGCACCAAAGGCAAATTCCTTGTTTGTCCAATCACACGGCCGATAAAGAATTCTATCCTATCCTATCCTACTCTATATTCTACTCTATTTTCTATTCTACTCTACATTCTATTCTATTCTATGTTCTATTCTAGACTATATTCTTTTCTATTTTATATTCTACTCTGCATTCTATTCTATTCTACTCTATATTCTATACTATATTCTATTTTCTATTCTACTCTACATTCTATTCTACGTTCTATTCTACTCTATATTCTGTTCTATTTTCTATTCTACTCTACATTCTATTCTACGTTCTATTCTACTCTATATTCTCTTCTATTTTCTATTCTACTCTACTATTCTATTCTACTGTACTCTACTCAGCTCTACTCTACATTCTAATCTATTCTACTCTATATTCTATTCTATTCTACATTTTATTCTACTCTACTGTACTCTAATTTCTATTCTACGCTACTCTATATTCTATTCTATTCTATTCTACTCTACCCTACTCTACATTCTATTCTACTCTACTCTGCTCTACATTCTATTCTACTTTACTCTATTCTGCCAGTGCCCTTCTCCTGGCTCTAGGCCCATTGGTGACGATGGTGGTGGAACCCAGGATCCCCCTGCAGAAGCCAGATGGCCAGAACATCTGGATGACTGGTACGGGGAAATCGTGTTGAGATCCAGGCTGCCGTCCCCGGTAAGAAAGGCAGGCGGAGGGTTGACTGAGCACGGCCAGCCCACGATAGAGGCTCTGCAAACCGAGGGCCCCCAACACATCCCCTTTTCATCCGCCTTGGGGAGACCATCCGTTCCCTGGACTTACCGGCACAAGGTCTTTCACCACATACATGTGAGGGAGAGGGTAGATTTTAGTGACCTTGTTGAGATCGGTGTCGATCCTCTTGGTACAAGCCAGAGTGTTCCCTCCATTGATGTTCATGGCACATGAGCCACAAATGCCTGGGGGGAGGGGGGGGAGAGACAGAGAACGGAGCTTTCCAAGAGCAAAAAGGAAGCTTTTTGGGATGGCGGTCAAACCTGCAGCCTCCTCCTACTCTTCCTCCTCCAGACCGCAAAGGAGGCCACTCTTACCTTCTCTGCAGGACCGGCGGAAAGTCAGGGTGGAATCCATTTCATTCTTGATCTTGATCAAGGCATCGAGAATCATCGGGCCACATCTGGAAGAGGAGAACCCGCTAGCTGTCAGAAAATGCAGCTCCTCTTCCCCCCAACCCCCCAGGGGCTGTTTTAGGATTAGGATTTTGAGATTAGGCAAGCTATTCCATTGGTGGATTGTTTCTCCCTGTCAGAAAGTTCCTCCTTATTTCCAGGTTGAATCTCTCTCCTTGTTCAATTTCTATCCATTATTATTCTTTCTCTGGCCTTCGGGTCCTTTGGAAAATAGCTTGACTCCCTTCCTCTCTATGGCAGCCCCTCAAGTATTGGAAGGCTGCTATCCTGTCTCCCCTGGTCCTTCTCTTCACAAGACTAGCCATGCCCAGTTCATGCAACCGTTCATTGTATGTTTTAGCCTCCAGTCCCCTCATCCTCTGTTGCCTCTTCTCTGCACTTTTTCTAGAGATTTCTAGATTTGCTAACCTACAAGTTTACGGTCCGCGTTCAGCCCCGTTGTGTTAGGAAGCTGAGGGGCTGGCCTGCCCTGCGGAATAAGAATAGCGGTTTTGTATCCGGCGGATGCCTCTGCCCCTTCAGGAAGGGGGGGAAACTCACTTGTTTCCCTCCCCCATGTTTGATTTGTTTTATTTATATCACTTTCCATTTCCATCAAAGAGTGCGTAATCTGGGTAGTTATTTCAACATTTCATAATCCACATATTTGTTATTATACTCATCACAATAACGTTAATAATATAACTATAAGGTAAAGGTTCTCCTTGCACACATGTGCTGGTCATTCCCGACTCTAGGGGGCGGTGTTTATCTCCATTTCAAAGCCGAAGGGCCAGCGCTGTCCAAAGATGTCTCCGTGGTCATGTGGCCGGCATGACTCAACACCAAAGGCACACGGAGCACTGTTACCTTACCAGCAAAGGTGGTCCCTATTTTTCTACTTGCATTTTTACCTGCTTTCAAACTGCTTGGTTGGCAGAAGCTGGGACAAGTCACTCCGTTACACGGTGCTAGGGATTTGAACCGCCAACCTTTCCGATTGACAGGCTCAGCATCTTAGCCACCGAGCCATCGCCTCCCTATTATAACTATATATTATTATAATTATAATAATACCTAACTTCTTCATCACCAATTTTCTCTCCACGTTAGGGCCACTCACTTGTTGAGGTCCATCTCGTAGGTCTGCATGCGGGGCTTCTCTCCCAGGTTGTCCGGGCTCCACCGGTAGACGGCGAACCTCTTCAGCCGCGGGGACGCCTCCGTAGCCGGCGATGCAGCCGGCCCGGCGTGAGCTCTGCGGCGGATCTGCGAGAGGGACACCCAACGAGGCGGAGGGGAAGCAGGGGGGTCGGACTAGATGACCTCCAAGATCCCTTCCAACTTTGCTACTTTAGCCGGCGCCCGAGCAGAGCCGGAGCGAGGACTAGACGTCCTCACTGAGGACTAGAAATTTGAGAAGTCCGAGCCCGAAGCCGGAGAGCGTCCCTTTCCCACCCCCGCCGATCCGTCCTGCGCCCCTCGCTCACCTGAAGCAGCGCCGCGCCGCCCCTTCCCCTCGCCGCCCCCCAACCCGCCGCCGCCGTCCCGATCAGCGCCATCCCGCGCCCTCTGGGTGACGATCCCGCGTCCTTTCGGAGTGTGAAAAGGGACGCGACTGCAGCTGCTTCCGTGTTCTCCCGCGTAAGCCGTCCCCTACTTCCGGTTCAATTCCCTCCCCAGCATGGCCGAACCTCGCTTCCTATCCTGCCGTGAAAGCGGTCCCCCCACTCCCCACTTCCTCACTGAGCTTCCCCAAATGGCCGAGGTTTATTTTTCCGAGCCTGCTTCAAGTCCTGCTCCTTCCAGCGCGGCCCGTTCCTCGGCCTCCGTGGCCGCAGCCCTAGCGGACCCGCTAAGTCAGCAAAGAATCTCGCTGCCTGTCCTTCCGCGAAAGCGGTCCCCCACCCACTTCCGGTTCTTCATTGAACTCCCCAAATGCCCGAGGTTTAATTTTCCAAACTTGCTTCAAGTCCCGCTGCTTCCGACGCCCCACCCCCCTTTCCTCGGCCTTCGTGGCCGCAACCCTAGCGGGCCCGGTCAGTCAGCAAAGAAAGGGGTATTACGGAGCCGCCGCCCCTTTGGCCGACCGTGCCACTCATTATGGCCCCTAACATGGTGGCGGGAACTTCTGAGCCGGTGGTGATGGAACGTAGCTTCGGGAGACTGAGTCTCTTTGCGCTGCTTCGCGCAACTGCAAGCCCAAGCGGCAGTGTAGGCGTCGTTCGGCCTCCGCCGCAGACTTCGGGTTCTTTTCAGAGGGCAGCAGCCGACTGCAACCCTACGACTTGGGGGACAGCAGAGTGTTAGAACGGTTGTGGCACGCGTTTTTTTCGCTGTATATGAAGCAACGTGCTCGTTTTATGATGCTGTTTGACCCTCCTTGTGACACGTGCCCCGTATTGCGCTGCCGTGTTCTGGGATTCAGACTGCGGGAAACGAGTTGTATTGTGTTTACAGAAATGTTTTGTTTCTAAAATCATGAGCTAGGCTGAAGCCTGAGAATTGTACATAGGAGCTAGGATTAGAGGCCTTTGCTATGCTAGAACCCGGCCATAACCAGAATGTACTGATATATTAGCTCAGTGTTTCTCAACCTTGGCAACTTGAAGATGTCCGGACTTCAACTCCCAGAATTCCCCAGCCAGCATTCGCTTCAACTCCCAGAATTCCCCAGCCAGATCTTCAAGTTCCCAAGGTTGAGAAACACTGTGTTAGCTACTCTAAAGCAGGGATGTCCACATTTGGGAACTTTTAAGATTTGTGGACTTCAACTCCCAGAATTCCCCAGGCTTATTCGTAAATAAAGGCAGGGGGGAGATAGAATTAAAATAGTGGGAGATGTAATGTATTCATTTTGGACACTTTGGATAGGTTGTGACATCATAATTACTAAGCCAATGAAGAAGAGGTGGGAGGCAAATTTGTAGCTGCACTAGGGAATATGAAGCAAATGTATTGATGATTTAGGGCTGTGATGGCGAACCTATGTCACGCGTGCCACAGGAGGCATGGGGAGCCATTTGTTAGGGCACGCGAGACGTGCCCTGTCAGCTCTGTCGGCATTCATTTTAGGGAACGGACTTCCGGTTTGCGCATTGGGCCATTTCTCTCCCTCTGGAGCACTGTTTCTCAGCTGGCTGGGGAATTCTGGGAGTTGAAGTCCACAGGGCTTAAAGTTGCCAAGGTTGAGAAGCACTGCTCTGGAGGCTTCAGGGAAGTCTCCTGAAGTCTCCCGAGGGCAAAAAACAGCCCTATGTGTGGGTAAACCGGAAGTTCGGTAAAGTGACTTCCAGGTTGCCCGTAGGGCCATTTTTCGCCTTCCAGAGCCTTTAGGGAAGTCTCCTGAAGGCTCCGGAGGAAGAAAAACAGTCCTACAGGCTAATTGGAAGTTTGGGAAAGTAACTGAACTTTCCTGTAGGGTACGGTTTGCCTGTAGGGCTGTTTTTCATCCTCGGGAGGCTTCAGACGGCTTCCCTAAAGGGAGGGCCTCGGGAGGGGGGCCTCGGGGAGGGGGGAGGCTGTTTTCGCCCTTCCCAGGCTCCTAGAAAGCCTCTGGAGCCTGGGGAGGGTGGAAAACAGGTCTATCACGCAGCAAAAGCAAGGTGGTGGTGGGTCATACTTGCATGTGTACGGAGGTGGGGGTGGAGTTTGTATGCATGGTATTATGGTTGTGGCCATGCCCTCGCCTGATCCCCCTGCACTTCCCCCGCATTTGCCATGCAATGGGGAAAAGGTTAGCCCTCCCTGATTTAAGGTGTTTCCACTGTACCTGCGTGTGTGTGGTTGACCCGCTTTGCAAAGTGAAGAGTAAAATTACCATTGTTTTCTCTTGGGAAGTCTTGGCTGCTGATTGTTTATTTCCAAACTAGACAACGAATCCAACAAATAGGAATCCAAATAGGAAGACACGCTATGCAACGGTGTCAGGTTGAAAAGTAAGTGTCTTGCAGCAAGGAGAGTCATAGGGAAGGTCCTCACCCATCCAGGTCTGGCTTTGAGAGTAAGGAGCTCAACCACCCTGAGGCAGGTGCAAGAAGGCCATGGGACAATTCCGGAATTTAACAGAAAATTAACTTTATTAAAGATGCCAAAAAAACCCAAAGTTTTCACAATGAACACTATGATGACTCAGGGCGTGGCACAAAGGCAACACAACCAGGGAACCGGTATGAGTCCCTTTATTAACACCAGCTGTGTCCCGTTTACTCTCCGGCCTGGAAAAAATCTTTCCCACAAACCTGTAACAGTCTTTGGCTGAAATTACTCCAGTCCAAACGTTGTAAGCAGAAAACTTCCAAGTATGAATCCAACCAGACAAGATAAGGTAATTAATCTGGCAGGTCAAGCAAGATAAGGAGTTCCAGAAGTGAAGTAGCATGTCAGTAACAAAGTTAACACAAGATGAACTCCGCATTTGTTCCCAACAACCGCCCCTCCCACCCCATTTGCCTCTCCTTTAAACTCCATCCCCAGGTGTGCCTTATGAAGGGAATGGGGGGGGGGGCATCTGGCTGGGAATTTGTCCCCCATTTCTTGACTCTGACCTCCACTCCCAACCTGGAGAGATCATCCTGAAATGCAATGAAGGGGATGTTGTCATGTTCTACATCACCCGCAGCCACATGGGCTTCCTGACTGCCATCTGCTTCACGATGGCATTCCTGGCCAGAAATCTGTCTGGGGCCTTCAACTAAGCCAAGCTGATCACCTTCAGCATGCTGGTCTTCTGCAGTGTCTGGGTGACTTTTGTGCCTACCTATTTGAGCACCAAAAGGGAAGTAGTACATGGAAGCTGTGCAAATCTTCTCCATCCTGGCCTCCATTGCTGGTTTGCTGAGCTTCATCTTCATCCCTAAGTGCTACATTATCTCTCTGAGGCTAGACCTGAACATAAATGAGCAGCTAACAACCAGAAAAAAAGTGAGCAACCTTGGTTAACCTTGGTCAATGGTGGTCAGTATTGGTTAACAGATATCAACAGAGTTCAACAGAGATCAATGTTGATTCATGGTGGTCAACATTGGTCAACAAAAGTCAACAATGGTCAACAGTGGTCAAACAAGGTAAATAGTGGCCAACAATAGTCAATAGTGGTCAACCAAGGTCAACTATGGTCCACATTGGTCAACATAGATCACACAGTGGTCAACAGTGGTCAATATAGTTCAACTTTATTCAACATTGATCAACCATTATCAACAGTGGTCAACACTGATCAATAGTGGGGAATCATGATCAACAGTAATCAACATGTTAATGGTGGTCAATGGTGGTCAACATTGATGAAAAGTAGTTATCATTAGTCAACAGTGGTCAATGCATTTAACTGTGGTCAACATTGGTCAGTTGTGGTCAACCAAGGTCAGCAACAGTCAAACAAGATCAACTGAGGACAACGCAGATCAAACTGGCTCAATATAAATGAAAAGTCAAGAAAAGTAAATGTAGGTCAATAAAGGTCAACATATATGAAAAAGCTCATCAGTGGTAAAGAGTGGTCAACCTTGAATGGCTCGGCAATTATTTCCATGACTGCGCTCCGGCCAGGTTGTGAACCAGCCCAGTGAGACCAGCCCTTTGGAAAATCCCACCTGTCCTGGGTGGTGTGTTTTCTGGTAGAGAGGAGGTGGCTTTCTCTTCAGAGTGTGCCAGGTGATCTTTAGAGAGACACTTTTCTTCTCTGCTCCTGCAATGTTTCTTTTGGCCCTGGCAAGCTTTTCATTCAAAATGTTTTATGTCTACCTAGATTTCATTAGAGCACCTTTTCCATAGTTGTGTTGTGGTCGGCTGATGGACGGTGGAGCTGGCAATAAGAATCGGAGAGAGAGGAAGTTGAGGAGAAACATGGGCCAGTCCTGGGAGCTGAAGAAAACACAGACAAGGACTGTGCGTCAGAGGCACAGAGCAACAACAACAACAAAAAAAAACCAGGAACAACTGGACCAAACAAAACCATGGTGGAGTCTTGCATGACCCTCAGGAAATTGAGCGAGGAGGCCTTTCCAGGGACGGCTGGATTTGATGGAGGCAGAGATAAGGAGGGAAAGGAGAGGGGAGGGGAGAGGGAGGGAAAGGAAGGGGGAGGGGAGAAAGGGAAAATGGGGGGAGGAAGGACAAGAAGGGGAGGGGGAGGAAGAGGAGGGGGGAGGGGGAGGAGGAGGGGGAAGGGGAGGAGGGGGAAGGGGAAGGAGAGGGGGAGGGAGGAGGAGGGGGGAGGGGAAGGGGAGGGGGAAGGGGAGAGGAGGAAAGGGGAGAGGAGGGGGAAGGGGAAAGGGAGGGGGAGGGGAAGGGGGAGGGGATTAGGAAGAGGGGAGGGGAGGAGGAGAAGGGAAGAGGGAAAGGAGGGAGGAGGAGGGAAAGGCGGGGGAGGAATAGGTGGTGGGAGTAGGGAGCAGGGAAAGCAGGAGGAGAGGGAGAAGGAAGAAGAGGAAGTGATGGTGAAGAAGAGGATGTGATGAGGATGATAAGGAAGATGATGATGAGGTGGTGCTAAAGGAGAGAGGAAGAAGAGAAGGAGAAAGAAAAGAATGAGAAGGAGGAGAATGGAGGAAGGAGAAGAAGAAGAATGAGGACCAGTAGGAAGGAGGAGAAGAGGAAGGTGAGAGATGGAGAAGGGGAAAGAAAGGGGGAGGAGGAGGGGGAGGAAGGAGAAGAAGAATGAGAAGGAGGGAGGAGGAGGAGAAGGAGGAGGAGAAAGGAGAAGGAGGAGGAGGAAGGAGAAGAAGAAAAAGCTGAGGGAAGGAGGGGGAGAAGGAGAAGAATGGAGAGAGGGAAGAGAGGAAGTAGGAAGGACAGGAAGAGATAAAGGAGGAGGGGGAGGAGGTGTGGGAGGAGGGGGGAGGAGAGGGAGAAGGAAGAAGAGGCTGTGCTGGTGGAGAAGATGGGAATGTGATGATGAGGAAAAGGAGGAGGTGGTGGAAGAGGGGAAGGAGAAAGGAAAAAAGAAGAGAAGGCAAGAGAAGGAGGAGTGGAAGTGGGAGCAGGAGGGAGAAGGAAGAAAAAGGAGGAGGAGGAAAAGGAAAGAGAAGAAGGAAGAGGAAAGTGAAGGAGGAGAAGAAAAATGAAGGGGAGGAAGGAGGAGGAAAGAGGAGAAGAATGAGGAGGAGGAGGAAGAGAAGGGGGTGAGGAAAGGAGGGGAAGAGGGAAGGGGAAAAAGAGGGTAAGGGGAGGAGAGGAGAAAGGGGTGGGGAGGAGGGGGAGAGGGGAAGGAAAGGGGAAGAGGGAAAAGGAGGGGTGGGATGGGAAGGGAAGGGGAAGGGAGGGGGTGGGGAGGGCAGGGGATGGGATGGGGGAGGGGAGGGCAGGGGACGGGGACGGGTGGGAAAGGGAGGGGAAGGGTGGGGAAGGGGAAGAGGAGGGGAAGGGGAGGAAAGGGAGGGAGAGGGGACAGGAAGGAAGGGGGAGGAGGAAGGGGAAGGGGGGAGGAGGAGGGGGAGGGGAGGAGGAGGCTACCCGAAGCTCCCGGCAGATGTTTCCTTCGATGGTTTCCTCAGGAGCTTCTCCAAGTCCTCCTCCTGGTCCTCTCCTTTCCCTCGTGATGTCCCTCACAAAGGTCGTCGGGTGAGGGATTCTCTTGCTCTGGAAGGAGCAGAAGGGGAGAATTAATAGCCGGTCTTCAAATGTGGCCTCCCCAGTCTAATATTCAGCTATCCCCCCTCCCCCCTCCTGCCTAAGGGCTCCTCACCTCCTCAGCCGGTCCCTGAAGGTCTTGGTTAGGAAGGTGTTCTCCCCACTCAACCTCCGGTTTTCCTGCCGAAGTGTCTCCACTTCGGCCTTGAGGGCCACACGTTCCTCCACCATGGTCTCGAACATGATGGCATGCCTGTAAATTATGAAGAGAAAGAGGAGAAATTATGGATGGATGGATGGATGGATGGATGGATGGATGGATGGACGGACGGACGGACGGACGGATTCTTCTATAAATTTCTTACCTATCCAGTTGTTCCTGCAGCTTTTTCGTTAGAATGAGGAGCTCCCTTTTCTCCCCAGCTTGCTCCAGAACTCTGCAGAAGAGGCTCCGGTATTCGTTCTTCTCACACTGCAGCTCTTCCTCTAATTGCATTATTCTGTGAAAGAGGAAGACAAGAGCGAAATTAGCCCCCTCTGATTTTCCCTCAAACCATCCAACCTATTTAAAATAAAAACTCCCTAAAAATCCCCGGCACTCCCTTTCCATTCCTTGCTAAGTGGTTTAGTTTTACCCTTTAGCCCAAGTCAGAGCTGCTACCAGAGAATGTCTCACCTCCTCTCCTTCTCCTCAAGCTCTCTGCAGAGTTCTGGGGTCTTATTAGCAAGCTGGGGATCCATTTTCTGGAGCTCCTCATTCTTCCTCCTCCTTCTGCTGCTGCAAAGACAAAGACCAGAGAGAAATTAGCCCCTGTTTTTCTCACTTGAAGCATCAAACCTTTTCTTCAGTCCAGGGCCCATTAAGAGAGACTGGGCCATCCTATCTACAAGGCTGATCCTGGCTGGGGACAAGGGAGGGGGAGGAACCGGCTGCAACCCCCCAAAACACCCCCAGGCGTGGCGGGGGCCGAGGGAAATGGCAGTGGCCGGATTGCATGTGAGGGTTTGTGTACTGTGGCCCAAAGGATAAAAGAAAGACGATTCTGGAATGTATCAACAGATTTCATACTTGCTTCCTTGTACTTCTTGACAAATGAATGAATGAATGAATGAGTGAATGAATAAATAAAATCTAACCAAATGAAATGCAATGGTGAAAAAAATAAGGTTCTACCTTTAGGCAAGAAAAACAAAATGCACAGGTACAGTATAGGTGGTACCTGGCTCAATAGTAGTAACTGGGAGAGGGATGTTGGAGTCCTAGTGGACAACCATTTAAATAGGAGCCAGCCGTGTGCAGCAGCTGCCAAATAAGCCAACCCAGTTCTAGGCTGCATCCAGAGAGGGATAGAATCAGATCAAGTGAAGTGTTGATTCCACTTTATAAGGCCTTGGGGAGGCCACACTTGGAATCCTGCATCCAGTTTTGGCCACTAAGATGTAAAAAAGGTGTTGAGACTCTAGAAAGAAGCAACGTAGAACGGAGGAGAAATTTCCTAACAGTTAGAATGTAGACTTACGTGATGTCCTCTCCCCTTACCGTCCTAAGCGGTTCCCAACCTGGGGTTTCTAGGTCTGGAAAAGTTTTTTAAAAAGCAGGTGTGAATAAACTGATATATCCTCTCACTCACCTTCCACTATCCCCACCCTCACACTGAGCTTTTGCGTGTCCTATTATGACATGCTCAGTAATGGACACTCAAAAGCTTCCCCCGAAGATTTAAATTGTTTACCTGGGGGGGGGCAGGGGGTGTTGGACCGCTGCGGGGGACACCCTGGCTCTATCGGGGGCAAGTGGCCCCCACGCGATGTTATTCGCTGAAAAACAAAGGAAGATGATGAGGTCATTTGGGCTGAGCCCAGGGAAATCCCTCCAGCCCAGTTAACCCCAAAGAGCCTGTTTACCTTCATGGCTCATCTCCTACCTAGTCTTGTGGCTATAGGTTACCTACCTCAGGGTGTCCCCATGGCCCAAGGGAGGGCTGCATCTCTGGAACCACTGGGGAAAAAAAACAGACTTCACAAACACAAACTTATTGACCATCATCTTCCTGTCAAATATTAGGTGCCAGCTGATACTTCTGGCACCTAAACTTCACAATTGCTGCTAATGCTAAGAAGATAGTCAATAAATTGTTTCTAATTGTCTCCTACCTCTATTATTGGGCTTCAGCCGCCTTTTTATTCTCGCAATGTAATTACCTGCCATCTTCTAGGACAAATGGCAGGTAAATGAGCCAGGGCAGCCCAGTCAACGTTTATGACATGTGCTGAGAAAGCTTCCTGCCATATTATAATAACTATTGGCACCTAGAAGATAAAGTACTAGCATGAACATTTGATTAGGAAAAAAAGAAGATAGATTTTGGGGTGGGTGAGGACACCTCTGGCCTTTCTCTAGAAGGGAGACGTCCTGCTGCCCTCCATGCCCTCTGCCCCCCTCCCCCAAAAGACAAGGGCCAAAGGTGGAGGAGAAGACATTCTGAGCAAGGGAGGAAGGGCTTGGATCTCTGCCCTGCTGACCTTTTCAGAGGTCTTTTTCTCTGGAGTTTTTGGGTTCCTCTCATGGAGGCGGGGGGGGGGGGGTCCTAGGCAGTTAGAGAGTCGTTGGAATGTACCATCTCATGACAGTCTTAGGGGTTTTTGTGTGTTAACGGCCATGATCTTCTTGAGGGAGCAGCCCAGAAAATGTGTCTGAGGCCTCCTCCTCTAGAATAGGATAGGATAGGATAGAATAGAATAGAGAATAGAATAGAAGAGAATAGAGCTGGAAGGGACACTCAAGGTCTTCTAGTCCAGCCCTCTGCTCAAGCAGGAGAACCTAGATCATCTCAGACAAGGGACTGTCTGGTCTCTTCTTCAAAACCTTCAGTGAAGGAGCCCCCACAACTTCTGGAGTCGACTTCTGTTCCACTGGTGAATTCTCCTCACTGGTTGGAGGTTTCTCCTTAATTCCAGGGTGCTTCTCCCTTTCTTTAGTTTCCATCCGTTGTTCCTTGTTTTGCATCGGGTGCTTTGGAGAATAATTTGTCCCCTTCTTCTTTGTGGCAGCCTCTCAAATGCTGGAATGATGCTATCGTGTCACCCCTAATTCTTCTATTCTTTGGACTAGCCAGACCCAAAATCTGCAGCCGTTCTTCCTATGGTTTAGTCTCCAGGCCTTTGAGCATCTTAGTTGCTCTTCCCTGAACTTTTTCCAGGGTCTCAACATCTTATGGGGTCCCAATTGGTTGCAGGGTTCCCGTATTCTATTGAGGGAAGGAGCCTCCGCTTTGGCACAAATGGACCCCTTCGCCCCTCTCTCCAGCCATCGATTCTCCCTGTCCAAAATGTGGGTCTCCAATCCCCTCCGAGGCCTCATTGCAGCCAACGCAGCGATCTCTTTCCTTTGGGGCTCCTTTCCCACTCGATCCAATGATGGCCAGGAAAGATCGGATGCTCCTCAGGAGCCCCAGGAAGGGATCCCAGAAGAAAGGGGGCAGGAAGCACCTCAGAGCATCTCCAGGGCAATTATGGAGGAAGAGAGCAGGAGAGATTCTGCTTCTCTCTTTCTGAGGCTGGTGGGAAACTGGGAATGTCTGAATGTCATCTTTGAATCCAAAGGTGGTTTTCCGATTTCACTGTCTCTGTGGCTCACTTTTCCCACTGCTCTTACAAGGTCAGGGAATGGTCGGATAGGAGTCCTCATTACACCGTTAGATGAATTTAAAAAGCATAAATTGTCTAATTTCCCTTTTCAAATTTTTCTAAATTGCTAATTTTAATGTTTTCTCAAATTCTGGTTTATTATTAGGAATGAAACAGTGGGACGTCACCTGACCATGCCTGGCAACCTCCCCCACTGGCTTCCCCGTTGACTTTGCCTGTTGGAAGCCCCTGAGAAGATTGCGCTTGGTCACCACGTAACCCTGGGATGCTGCAACTATTGTCAGTGTGAGCCAGTTGCCAAGTGCCTGGATTGCGATCACGTGAGTGCAAGGACACAAATGCCCTTCTTCTAAGTGGCCCTTTTCAGGTTTGTCATAACTTTCCACCTTTGTTAAATGAATGGTCATAAGTCAAGGACAGCCTGTATTGCAGACATTCAGAGCATCACAGAATGTAAGCCATGAAAGGCCCCTTCACGATCATCTAGTCCAACCCTCTACCCCGTGCAGGAACGCAAGGCCACAAATGCACTATTCACATAGACGGATCTCTCAATCTTACATTTTAATAGGCTTTTCTTTATTGTTATCAGGATGAGAATAATTCCAAGCCAAATCTGATGTCCTTGCAAAGAACTGGACGTGACCTGGAAGGAGAGTCATATCCAGCTCCATTGGGACCTCAACGCCAGGAGGAACAGCAGCCACGCGGGCAAGAGGAGAAGACATTTCAGTGCTTGATGGGTGGGAAAAGGAGAAGGAGATCCCTCACTTCCCATCAAAGGATCCCCTCAGAGGGGAAATCATCTCAAGCCATGGAGTGTGGAGCTCTACTAAAGTCTTTGGTTGAATAGCTTGAAGAGATGTTTCCAGCCATTTCTGCACATTTCAATGAGACGTTTCCATCCCTTTTTCTTGGAGAAGACTTCTGGATGCATCCAGCCAACCAGATGGAACCTCCAGGACCTTCCTTTTGAAGGATGCCCATGGATGCCAGAAGCCATCCTGCCAGGAAGTCTCTTGGTGGGCTCAGAAGAAGCCTCTCTCGGGCTTCACAGAGAAGCCATCCCTGGACATTTTGCCTGGATTCTGTGGGTTTCTTCGCTTTGAGGTTCTCCACAGAAGTTTCCAGCCATTCCTTCTCCAGTTTACATGGCAACATTGGAGATTTCATGTCTTCAAGAGGTTGTCTCTTGTGTTCTGGTTTTGTAATGTTTTTCTTGTGATTCTTTTGGACTCTGTTCTTTTAGGTGGTATCAGCTGGTCTCTGTACATCAGTCACCCTCAGGTCACTCTACTTGAAGCTCCTGGCAGATGTTTCAATCGATGTTCAGATTGTTCAGAAACATTTCCCTTCTTTAAGTCCTCCTCCTGGTCCTCTCCTTTACCGGGTGATGTCTCTCACCATGGTGGTCTGGTGAGGGATTCTCTTGCCCTGGAAGAATCAGAAGGGAAGATTTAATAGCAGGTCTTCAAATGTGGCCTCTCCAGTCTAAATGTCTGCGTTTCCTCCATCCTCCATCCTGCCTAAGGGCTTCTCACCTCCTCAGCACTTCCCTGAAGATCTTGATGATGTTCGCCTTCTCCTTGCTCAGTTTCCAGGTTTCCTGCTGAAGTTTCTCCACTTTGGCCTTGAGGGCCACGCATTCCTCCACCATGGTCTCGAACATCATCAAATTCCTGTAAATTATGAAGAGAAAGATAAAAATTAGTTCTATCTGGATGATAGATAGATAGATAGATAGATAGATAGATGGATGGATGGATGGATGGATGGATGGATGGATGGATGGATGGATGGATGGATGGATGGATGGATTCTATGAATTTCTTACCTGTCCAGTTGTTCCTGCAGCTTTTTGGTTAGAATGAGGAGCTCCCTTTTCTCCCCAGCTTGCTCCAGAACTCTGCAGAGGAGGCTCCGATATTCCTTCTTCTCGCATTTTAATTCTTCCTCCAATTCCATGATTCTGTGAAAGAGGAAGACAAGAGCGAAATTAGTGCCCTCCGCTTTTCCTTCGAATCATCCAACTTATTTAAAATTAAAACTACCTAAAATTACCCGGCACTTCCTTTCCCTTCCTTGCTAAGTGATTTAGTTTTATCCTTTCCCAAGTCAGGGCTGCTGCCAGAGAATGTCTCACCTCCTCTCCTTCTTCTCAAGCTCCCTGTAGTAGAGTTCTGGGTTGTTACTCCCAAGCTGGGGATCCGTTTTCAGGAGCTCCTCATTCTTCCATGTTGTGTTGCTTTAAATACGAGGACAAGAGAGAAATTGGCCCCTTGATTTTTTTACCTAAATTTCGGATTGGTGGCTTCAATTTACTTAGCGCTTTCGGCAAAGTAGTTATATAGCTTAACTCCAACCTTGATTGTCTTTTTTGAGCTTTTCTGTCTGCATAGACTCGTCCGAAAATTTTCTTTTGTAAAATATCAAAACCCGAGTATAATTAGCATCCTTGGGTTGTTGAACCGTTGTGGCTCCATGGAAAAGGGAATCAAATTAGAAAGCCTAGGGCTGCCCCTCTGGTTTTCAGCATGGGGGTTTGTAGACATGCAGCGTGGTAGACACATCGACTGCCTTTTGATTGGCAAGCCTCTTTCCGGCCTCCCCAGAATGCTTGCTTGGAAAGAAGAACTAAGAATGGGTGTGAGGGGCCGGATCCCTCTGCTCCTCACGCAGGCCCCTCCTGGAGGCTCTTTACAAGAAGCATTGCTCACACAGCATAGATCCACCCAAAGTGGAACACGGTCCCTTTGTAAGATCTAATCAGCCACACATGAAACCCATTTCTGTTGCTTAGATTTAGATGGGTTACCTGTGCGGGATGTTTGCAGGTGGATCGCTGAGGGAGACGCCCTTTCTGGATTGGGGGCAACTGTCCGCCATGGGAAGCATGGTGCTGAAAACCAATTGAGATCCTAAGGAAATCCCTGTAAGAATGTACAGTTGCGTGCCATACTTCCCCTTCACGCTCCTCAACGCTTCCCCCTCTGGTGTTTCAAAAGGCTGGAAAAGTTTTAAAAAAGCAGATGTGGAATATACTTATATATCCTCTCATTCACCCTCCACTATCCCCACCCTCACGCTGGGCTTCTGCACTTCTTATTATGACATACTCAGTAATGGACACTCAAAACCTTCCCCAGAAGATTTAGATTGCTTACCTGGGGGGGGGGGGCAGGGGGTGTTGGACCACTGAGGAGGACACCCGGGCTCTATTGGGGGCAAGTGGCCAACATGTGATGTTATTGGCTGAAGAACCACGAAAGCTGATAAGGACATTTGGGCTGAGCCCAGGGAAATCCCTCCAGCCCAGTTAACCCCAAAGAGCCTGTTTACCTTCATGGCTCATCTCCTATCTAGTCTTGTGGCTATAGGTTACCTAACTCAGGGTGTCCCCATGGCCCAAGGGAGGGCTGCATCTCTGGAACCACTGGGAAAAAAACAGACTTCTTTAAAAACACAAATTTATTGACCATCATCTTTCCTGTCAAATATTAGGTGCCAGCTGATACTTCTGGCACCTAAACTCTTCACAATTGCTGCTAACGCTAAAGAGATAATAATTGGATTGGATTTCATTGTCTCCTACCTCTGTTGTTGCGCTTCAGCTGCCTCTTCATACGCTGAATATAATTACCTGCCATTTTAAAAAACTAATGGAAGGTAAATGAGCCAGGAGAGCCCAGTCAAGGTTTATGACGTGCTGTGATATCATAACCTTTGATCCGGCTATGGGGGGGTGCCAGGGGTTCCCCCACCAGCATCTGTGGACCTTTCCATGTGGAGGGTCACAAATGCTAAAGGAGAGACCCCGAGAGGTCTCAGGCAAAGTCTGTGGAATAAAAAGGGGAAAATGGGGAAAGCCGCCCCCCCCCAAGGCTCCCAGGACAACTGAGCCCACAGAATGTTCCTCAAAATGCTAAATAACTTGGGGAGGGGGGAGAGAGGGGGGTGTTGGAAGGAGGAGGAGGGAGGAAGAAAAGGAGGGAAGGGGGTGTTAGCCCCTGTTTTGCTTGCTACGCTTGCTTGCTATTGGCTGCCATAGGAACCAGGTGGTGGTGGTGCATAGTATTGAGGAAGGGAATTGTATTGTGCTGGAGGAGTCTTGTTCTCACCATCTTCTGTGCATGCTGGTGACTGATGTTTGGACTTGGTCAAGGCCAACCGTTCCGCATACCAACTTGATGAGGCTGTTTGAAGATGCACCCGCATGACACCTTAGGGAGTTGCAGATTGGACAATGGATTGGGGAATTGGGGGGAGGGTGCTGGGTAAACGTTTGATATGTATATGTTCCCACCTTTCTCAGATCTTGCTTACCTTTAGCTGTTTTCACTTCATATCTAGTAAAAGTACTTTATCTATTAAAATGGAGTTGAGGTTTTCCTTTCTTGGATATTGAAGGAGGCATGCTTGACAGAGGGAGAGAAGGAGGGAAAGAGGGAGGGGGAAAAAAACAAATGGAAGGAAGGGAATGTTTAACTGGTTTCCTATCCAAGAACTATGAAGGCTGCAGTGGTTTGTTGCAGACCCTAGAGAGGACCTTTCTCCAAGGCTGAAGGAATGATGTGGGTCACTGAACTCCCTCTCAATCCACCATCTCTCCTCCCTCTGTTTTCCACCCTGGATCCTCAAGCCCTCTCCTCTCATCAAACAGACCAGCTTCACTTAATTTCCTTTGGGATTTCTTTTGTGAAGTGGGAGATTGGAGACAGACGGGGCAGCTGGGAAGGAGAGATGCTGTCCGGCCCGTAATTTATGGAAAGATCAAAGTACAAACTCTTCTTGATCCAGAAGTTTCCCAGCCAACTTTCCCAGCCAGCCTCTCACAATCCAAGTCAATGGGAAAAGCTGGACTCACTTAATGACAGTTACTAAGCGACGCACTTAAACGTGAAAGCATTGTTGGAGACCCCACATGCCCGCTGTTGCTCCCCTCTGGGAGGGGGTTTCCAAGGATTTCCACCAGGACCCCCGGATTCTGTTACGGCTTTTTCCTCAATGCCCTCCATCTGGCAAACTCAGGATTCGTTTTTCTCCCCACGTACACCTATACATCCGAACTAGACTGTGTTGTTTCTCTGGGTCATATAATATAGGTGTCTGTGTGGGTATACACATAAGAGTTATTTATTTATTCATTTAGTCACATTTGTGTAGTGTATATTGGAGGATGCAACACTTTGTGAGCTCTATGCAATCAAATTTCATTTGAATGTATGCTGATTAGTGACAATAAAGTTATCCTATCCTATCCTACATTCTATCCTATCCTATCCTATGCTACCCTAAATTCTATTCTATTGTATTCTAAATTCTATTCTATTCAATCCTATCTTTTCTATCCTATTCTTTTTCTCTCCTATCCTATCTACTCTATTCTATTCTATCCTATCCCTTTCTATCCTATCCTATCCTATCCTATCCTAAATTCTACTCTATTCTATTGTATTCTAAATTCTATTCTATCCTATCCTTTTCTATCCTATCCTATCCTATCCTATCCTAAATACTATTCTCTTCTATTCTTTTCTATCCTGTCCAGTCCTGTCCTGTCCCGTCCCATTCCATCCCATTCCATCCTATCCTAATTTCTATTCTATTCTATCCTATCCTTTTCTCTCCTGTCCTCTCCTTTCCTAAATACTATTCTATTCTATACTCTCCTTTTCTATCCTCTCCTATGCTATCCTAAATTCTATTCTATTGTATTCTAAATTCTATTCCATTCTATCCTATCCTTTTTCTCTCCTATCCTATCCTATCCTAAATACTATTATCTTCTATTATCTTCTATTCTTTTTTATTCTGTCCTGTCCTATCCTATCCTATCCTATCCTAAATACTATTCTATTCTATTCTATTCTATTCTGTTGTCCTATCATATCCTATCCTATCCTATCCTAAATACTATTATCTTCTATTATCTTCTATTCTTTTCTATTCTGTCCTGTCCTGTCCTATCCTATCCTATCCTAATTTCTATTCTATTCTATTCTATCCTAACCTATTCTAAATTCTATTATATTCCATTCCATTCAATTCTAAATTCTATTCTATTTCTATTCCATTCTCTCTTTGACAACCTCAAGATGGATGCCTGGAAACGTAGTCATGGCAACGGGGTTTATTTTTCATTAGCTGAGAGTTTTTGCTGCTCCTTCCAGCAGCTTCTTCGGTCTGATCCACTTGGACAGGGGGGTCCTAGGCAGGCAGAGAGTCGTTGGAATGTACCATCTCATAACAGTCTTAGGGGTTTTTGTGTGTTAACGGCCATGATCTTCCTGAGGGAGCAGCCCAGAAAATGTGTCTGAGGCCTCCTCCTCTGGAATAGGATAGGATAGGATAGAATAGAGAAGAGAAGAGAAGAGAATAGAGCTGGAAGGGACACTCAAGGCCTTCTAGTCCAGCCCCCTGCTCAAGCAGGAGAACCTAAATCATCTCAGACAAGGACTGTCTGGTCTCTTCTTCAAAACTTCCAGTGAAGGAGCCCCTACAACTTCTGGAGGCGACTTCTGTTCCACTGGTGAATTCTCCTCACTGGTTGGAGGTTTCTCCTTAATTCCAGGGTGCTTCTCCCTTTCTTTAGTTTCCATCCGTTGTTCCTTGTTTTGCATCGGGTGCTTTGGAGAATAATTTGTCCCCTTCTTCTTTGTGGCAGCCTCTCAAATACTGGAATGATGCTATCTTGTCACCCCTAATTCTTCTATTCTTTGGACTAGCCAGACCCAAAATCTGCAGCCGTCCTTCCTATGGTTTAGTCTCCAGGCCTTTGAGCATCTTAGTTGCTCTTCCCTGAACTTTTTCCAGGGTCTCAACATCTTATGGGGTCCCAATTGGTTGCAGGGTTCCAGTATTCTATTGAGGGAAGGAGCCTCCGCTTTGGCACAAATGGACCCCTTCGCCCCTCTCTCCAGCCATCGATTCTCCCTGTCCAAAATGTGGGTCTCCAATCCCCTCCCAGCCCTTATCGCAGCCAATGCAGGGATCTCTTTCCTTTGGGGCTCCTTTCCCACTCGATCCAATGATGGCCAGGAAAGATCGGATGCTCCTCAGGAGTCCCAGGAAGGGATCCCAGAAGAAAGGGGGCAGGAAGCACCTCAGAGCATCTCCAGGGCAATTATGGAGGAAGAGAGCAGGAGAGATTCTGCTTCTCTCTTTCTGAGGCTGGTGGGAAACTGGGAATGTCTGAATGTCATCTTTGAATCCAAAGGTGGTTTTCTGATTTCACTGTCTCTGTGGCTCACTTTTCCCACTGCTCTTACAAGGTCAGGGAATGGTCAGATAGGAGTCCTCATTACACCGTTAGATGAATTAAAAAAGGCTAAATTGTCTAATTTCCCTTTTCTAATTTTTCTAAATTGCTAATTTTAATGTTTTCTCAAATTCTGGTTTATTATTAGGAATGAAACAGTGGGACGTCACCTGACCATGCCTGGCAACCGCCCTCACTGGCTTCCACGTTGACTTTGCCTGTTGGAAGCCCCTGAGAAGATTGCGCTTGGTCACCACGTAACCCTGGGATGCTGCAACTATTGTCAGTGTGAGCCAGTTGCCAAGTGCCTGGATTGCGATCACGTGAGTGCAGGGACACTAATGGCCTGCTTCTAAGTGGCCCTTTTCAGCTTTGTCATAACTTTCCACCATTGCTAAATGAATGGTCATAAGTCAAGGACTGCATGTATTGCAGACATTCAGAGCATCACAGAATGTAAGCCATGAAAGGCCCCTTCACGATCATCTAGTCCAACCTTCTTCCCCGTGCAGGAACGCAAGGCCACAAATGCACTATTCACATAGACGGATCTCTCAATCTTACATTTTAATGGGCTTTTCTTTATTGTTATCAGGGATTTGATGAGAATCATTTTGAGCCAAATCTGATGTCCTTGCAAAGAACTGGACGTGACCTGGAAGGAGAGTCATATCCAGCTCCATTGGGACCTCAACGGCAGGAAGAACAGCAGCCACGCGGGCAAGAGGAGAAGACATTTCAGTGCTTGATGGGTGGGAAAAGGAGGAGGAGATCCCTCACTTCCCATCAAAGGATCCCCTCAGAGGGGAAATCATCTCAAGCCATGGAGTGTGGAGCTCTACTAAAGTCTTTGGTTGAATAGCTTGAAGAGATGCTTCCAGCCGTTTCTGCACATTTCAATGAGATGTTTCCATCCCTTTTTCTTGGAGAAGACTTCTGGATGCATCCAGCCAACCAGATGGAACCTCCAGGACCTTCCTTTTGAAGGATGCCCATGGATGCCACAAGCCATCCTGCCAGGCAGTCTCTTGGAGGCTCAGAAGAAGCCTCTCTCGGGCTTCACAGAGAAGCCATCCCTGGACATATTGCCTGGATTCTGTGGGCTCCTTGGCTTTGAGGTTCTCCACAGAAGCTTCCAGCCATTCCTTCTCCGGTTTATACGGCAACATTGGAGATTTCATGTCTTCAAGAGGTTGTCTCTTGTGTTCTGGTTTTCTAATGTTTTTCCTTGTGTTTCTTTTGGACTCTGTTCTATTAGGTGGTACCAGCTGGTCTCTGTACATCAGTCACCCGCAGGTCAGTCTACTTGAAGCTCCTGGCAGATGTTTCAATCGATGTTCAGATTGTTCAGAAACATTTCCCTTCTTTAAGTCCTCCTCCTGGTCCTCTCCTTTACCGGGTGATGTCTCTCACCATGGTGGTCTGGTGAGGGATTCTCTTGCCCTGGAAGAATCAGAAGGGGAGATTTAATAGCAGGTCTTCAAATGTGGCCTCCCCAGTCTAATTGTCCGCGTTTCCTCCATCCTCCATCCTGCCTAAAGGCTTCTCACCTCCTCAGCCCTTCCCTGAAGGTCTTGATGATGTTAGCCTTCTCCTTGCTCAACTTCCGGGTTTCCTGCCGAAGTGTCTCCACCTTGGCCTTGAGGGCCACGCGTTCCTCCACCAAAGATGATGGAATTCCTGTAAATTATGAAGAGAAAGAGAAGAAATTCTCTCATGATAGATAGATAGATAGTTGGATGGATGGATGGATTCTTCTATAAATTTCTTACCTGTCCAGTTGTTCCTGCAGCTTTTCCGTTAGAATGAGGAGCTCCCTTTTCTCCCCAGCTTGCTCCAGAACTCTGCAGAGGAGGCTCCGATATTCCTCCTTCTCGAATTTTAGCTGTTCCTCCAATTCCATGATTCTGTAAAAGAGGAAGACAAGAGCGAAATTAGCCCCCTCTGGTTTTCCCTCAAACCATCCAACCTATTTAAAATTAAAACTACCTAAAAATACCCAGCACTCCCTTCCCCTTCCTTGCTAAGTGGTTTAGTTTGACCCTTTAGCCCAAGTCAGGGCTGCTACCAGAGAATGTCTCACCTCCTCTCCTTCTTTTGAAGCTCTCTGCAGAGTTCTGGGGTCTTAGTAGCAAGCTGGGGATCCGTTTACAGGAGCTCCTCATTCTTCCATGTTGTGTTGCTTTAAATACGAGGACAAGAGAGAAATTGGCCCGTTGATTTTTTTACCTAAATTTTGGATTGGTGGCTTCAATTTACTTCATGCGTTTGTGTTGCTTAGATTTAGATGGCTTAGCTGAGCGAGATGTTTGCAGGTGGATCGCTGACGGAGACGCCCTTTCTGGATTGGGGGCAACTGTCAGCCACGGAAACCATGGCACTGAAAGGCAATTGAGATCATAAGGAAATCCCTGTAAGAATGTAGAGTTACGTGCCATACTTCCCCTTCACGCTCCTCAGCTTTTCTCCCCCTTGTCTTTCGGAAGTCTGGAAAAGGTTTTTAAAAAAGCAGGTGTGAATATACATATATCCTCTCACTCACCCTCCGCTATCCCCACCCTCACACTGAGCTTCTGCATGTCCTATTATGACATATTCAGTAATGGACACCCAAAAGTTTCCCCCGAAGATTTAGATTGCTCACCTGGGGGGGGGGGGGAGACAGGGCTGTTGAACCGCTGAGGAGGACACCCTGGCTCTATCGGGGGCAAGTGGCCCCCACGTGATGTCACTGGCTGAAAAACAAAGGAAGATGATGAGGACATTAGGGCTGAGCCCAGGGAAATCCCTCCAGCCCAGTTAACCCCAAAGAGCCTGTTTACCTTCATGGCTCATCTCCTACCTAGTCATGTGGCTATAGGTTACCTACCTCAGGGTGTCCCCATGGCCCAAGGGAGGGCTGCATCTCTGGAACCACTGGGAAAAAAAACAGACTTCTTTAAATACACAAATTTATTGACCATCATCTTCCTGTCAAATATTAGGTGCCAGCTGATACTTCTGGCACCTAAAGTCTTCACAATTGCTGCTAATGCTAAGAAGATAGTCAATAAATTGTTTCTAATTGTCCCCTACCTCTATTATTGGGCCTGAGCCGCCTTTTCACTTTTCGCAAGTAGTTACCTGCCATCTTAGAGAGGGCTAAAAGCCCTATGAAGCGGTATATAAGTCTACTGCTATCTTGTAGGACGAATGGCAGGTAAATGAGCCAGGACAGCCCAGTCAAAGTTTATGGCTGTGATGTCATAATCTTTGATATCCTCCTGCCTAAGGGCTCCTCACCTCCTCAGCCGGTCCCTGAAGGTCTTCGTTAAGAAGGCGATCTCCCCGCTCAACCTCCGGTTTTCCTGCCGAAGTGTCTCCACTTTGGCCTTGAGGGCCACGCATTCCTCCACCATGGTTTCAAAGATCATGGCATTCCTGTAAATTATGATGAGAAAGAGAAGAAATTATGGATTAATGGATGGATGGATGGATGGATGGATGGATGGATGGATGGATGGATAGATTCTTCTATAAATTTCTTACCTGTCCAGTTGTTCCTGCAGCTTTTTGTTTTGAATGAGGAGCTCCCTTTTCTCCCCAGCTTGCTCCAGAACTCTGCAGAGGAGGCTCCGGTATTCCTTCTTCTCACACTGCAGCTCTTCCTCTAATTGCATTATTCTGTGAAAGAGGAAAACAAGAGCGAAATTAGCCCCCTCTGGTTTTCCCTCAAACCATCCAACCTATTTAGAATAAAAACTGCCTAAAACTCCCTTCCCCTTCCTTGCTAAGTGGTTTAGCTTTACCCTTTAGCCCAAGTCAGGGCTGCTACCAGAGAATGTCTCACCTCCTCTCCTTCTCCTCAAGCTCTCTGCAGAGTTCTGGGGTCTTATTAGCAAGCTGGGGATCCATTTTCTGGAGCTCCTCATTCTTCCTCCTCCTCCTGCTGCTGCAAAGACAAAGACCAGAGAGAAATTAGCCCCTGTTTTTCTCACTTGAAGCATCAAACCTTTTCTTCAGTAGACTTACGTGATGTCCTCTCCTTTTAGCGTCTTCAGTGGTTCCCAACCTGGGGTTTCCAAGGTCTGGAAAAGTTTTTTAAAAAGCAGGTGTGAATAAACTGATATATCCTCACTCACCCTCCACTATCCCCACCCTCACACTGAGCTTTTGCGTGTCCTATTATGACATGCTCAGTAATGGACACTCAAAAGCTTCCCCCAAAGATTTAGATTGCTTACCTGGGGGGGGCAGGGGGTGTTGGACCGCTGCGGGGGACACCCTGGCTCTATCGGGGGCAAGTGGCCCCCACGGGATGTTATTCGCTGAAAAACAAAGAAAGATGATGAGGTCATTTGGGCTGAGCCCAGGGAAATCCCTCCAGCCCAGTTAACCCCAAAGAGCCTGTTTACCTTCATGGCTCATCTCCTACCTAGTCTTGTGGCTATAGGTTACCTACCTCAGGGTGTCCCCATGGCCCAAGGGAGGGCTGCATCTCTGGAACCACTGGGAAAAAAACAGACTTCACAAACACAAACTTATTGACCATCATCTTCCTGTCAAATATTAGGTGCCAGCTGATACTTCTGGCACCTAAACTTCACAATTGCTGCTAATGCTAAGAAGATAGTCAATAAATTGTTTCTAATTGTCTCCTACCTCTATTATTGGGCTTCAGCCGCCTTTTTATTCTCGCAATGTAATTACCTGCCATCTTCTAGGACAAATGGCAGGTAAATGAGCCAGGGCAGCCCAGTCAACGTTTATGACATGTGCTGAGAAAGCTTCCTGCCATATTATAATAACTATTGGCACCTAGAAGATAAAGTACTAGCATGAACATTTGATTAGGAAAAAAAGAAGATAGATTTTGGGGTGGGTGAGGACACCTCTGGGCTTTCTCTAGAAGGGAGACTTCCTGCTGCCCTCCATGCCCTCCAGCCTCTTTCTCAGTGTCTTCTTCAGCCACTCTTCGAGAATAGATCTCGGTTCTTCTGAAAACGCAAAGAGGTTGAGCTATTCTTGAAGCCGCTTGAGTATGTAGTCCTGAGAAGCTGCTGGAGAATCCTTCTGAAGGGCCTCTATGGGCTTCTCCGGCCATCCCTTCCTCTGTCTCTGATTTCTGAAGTTTCCCTGGAGCTTCCACTGGTGCCTCCTCCTTTCCTTTGGATGTCCCAGGCCTTTCTCCTTGCAGGTGAAAGATGGACTGGGGCTGGTCCTTGAGTGCCAAGTGTTGCCTTGCTCTTGTTAATTTGAAGCAGAGTCCTTCCTCGGATCTCTCTTTCAGAAGGGGGAAGGATCATCAATGTACCGTAAATATCACTGTATTTCTGTATTTCTAAGATGTTTCAAGAAATAATTGTCATTACCTCCCTTAGTCAGGGCTGCTGTCTAAGTTTTTCTTACCTCCTCAGCCTTTCCCTGAAGTTCTTCAGGATGATCGCTTTCTCCTCTGTTAACTGCAGGTATTCCAGGAGGAAGGAAGAGGGGAGGGGAGGGGAGGAGAGGGAAGAGGGGAGGGGAGAAAGAGGAGGACAGGTGGAGGAAGGGGAGGGTGAAAACGAAGGGGGAAGAAGAGGGAGGGAAGGAGGTGGGGAAGGGCAGGAAGAGGCTCCCTCTACTTGAAGCTCCCGGCAAATATTTCAATCAATGTTTGGATTCTTCGGATACTTTTCTGTTCTTTAAGTCCTCCTCCTGGTCCTCTCCTTTCCCGGTGACGTCCCTCACCATGGTGGTCTGGTGGGGGATTCTCTTGCTCTGGAAGAATCAGAAGGTGAGATTTAAAAGCAGGTCTTCAAATGTGGCCTCCCCAGTCTAATATTCAGCTATTCCCCCCTCCTCCTTCCTGCCGAAGTCCTTCTCACCTCCTCAGTCTGTCCCTGAAGGTCTTGATGATGTTGGCCTTGTCCTAGCTCAACTTCTGTTTCTCTTTCCGAAGTTTCTCCACTTCAGCCTTGAAGGCCACACGTTCCTCCACCATGGTCTCAAACAAGATGGCATTCCCGTAAATTATGGCTTCTAGGAAATGAAACTGAAGTTTAAAGAATGTCAGGAATCCCTTCTAAATATTTCTTTTTTTATATATATATTTATTTATTTTTATTTTTCATTACATAGACAACAATGGGAAAAGGGGAAGGAATGGGAAAAAGGGGGGGGGAGACCCCATCATCACATACAATATGTCATTTAATCACAGGTGCATCCCTACTAAATTTATACATCCCATATCTCTCTGTTGTATATTTAATAAACACCACAATAAGCTAGGGTTTAAAAAAGAAAGGGGAAAAAAAAGGGGGTGGGGAAGCCAAAATGGACAAAGAGGACAAAAAGGACAAAAAAGTCCAAAAAAGAAAAAAAGAAAAAAGAACCATCATCCCATACAGCATGTCGTTTGGTTATAGTTGTTTTAACATCTGCATCTTCAAATAATATTTACCGTCTCAGATATTCCATCTAATATAACTAAAGGCCTCATTTTCATTCTACAATATATATTCAGTTAACATTAGCATTATTTTTCCCCAGAAAGTATAGTTCTATTCATTGTTAACCTTGCATTTCATATCTTCAAACAGAGATCTTATTCCTTCGTTTTTCAACAAGGCGTCGCTGCCTATATATACCAGTTTCCCCTATTAGAATTGCTTTATCAGCAGCGAGATATCATTATAGTAAATTCTTAACTTTATACAATATATCACCAGACCTTATATTAATACTTCATTGTATCATTGTTGGGTTATTTCACAGCATAATTATATCATCATTTACTTTTTTCAATTAAGACATAAGTGTATCATTTTTCATTTCCAAAGTTTTTTTTTTCTCTTAGCCACCGATAAAACAAATCCCATATCTTATAAAATTGTTCATCCTCTTGCTCTCTAATTTCAAATGTCAATTTACTCATTTCGGCACAGTCCATTATTTTTCGGATAACTTCTTCCTCTTTTGGTATTATTTCGTTTTTCCAGTTTTTTGCAAATACAATTCTGGCTGCTGTTAACACATTTACAATCAGATATTTTAAGTCTTTGTTGTAAGTTTCTGGTATGATTCCCAATAAAAAGACCTCTGGTTTAAAGTCTATTTGTGTGTCATTTTCTCCAACCACATGTGGATTTTAGTCCAGTATCTTTTAGCTTCAGTGCAAGTCCACCACATGTGGTAGTATGAACCAGGTATCTGGTGACATTTCCAACACTTTTCTGATTTATTCTTGAACATTCTTGCGATTCTAGTCGGGGGTAGATGCCACCTGTAAAACATCTTATACAAATTTTCTCTATATGCAGTAGACATTGTCATTTTGTAATTTTGAGACCACAATTTCTGCCAATTCTCTAGGTCAATCCCATATCTAAAAAATTTTCCCCAAGCTATCATGGTTTCTTTAACTTGTTCTTCATGTAATTTAAACTCCAATAAATATCCATATAGTTTTTTAATTACTCTTTCATCGGTACCTGTTAGAATTTTGTCTAACTCAGTCATTTTGTTATAAAGACCTTTAGTTTTTCTATCTTCATTATATCTAGATTGTATCTGTACATATGAATACTAATTCATTTCCATCCCTTCTTGCTTTAACTCTTGACTAGATTTGAGTTTACCCTCTGTATTCAATAATTCTGTATATCTAACTGTTTGTTCCTTTTTATATATTATCGGATACGAAAATGCTTCAATTGTTGATATCCAGACTGGAGTTTTTAACTAATGTAATCTTTTAACCTTTTCCCAGTTTAACAACAACGCCTCCCTTATGTAATGTCTTCTAAAATAACCATGTGATTTAGTTCCCTTATACCATAAGAACGCGTGCCATCCCAACAGCAAGTCGTGACCTTCTACATTCAATAATCTAGAGTTTCTTAATGATATCCACTCCTTAATCCACATCAAGTTTGCTGCCTGGTAGTATAGCTCCCAATCAGGTAACCCAAAACCTCCTCTTGGTCTAATATCTTGTAGTAATTTAAGTTTTATTCTAGCTTTTTTCTCTTGCCAAATAAATTTCAAAACTATTTTATTTAAATCTTGAAAAAAAACCTTACCCAATCTGATTGGGATTGTCTGAAACAGATATAGAATTCTAGGTAGAATGTTCATTTTAATTGTAGAGATTCTTCCCATCATTGATAAATGCACGTTTTCCCATTTCTCCAAGTCAATTGCTATTTGTCTTTTTAATCTAGTATAGTTATCCTCTTTAAGAGTACTACATCTAGGTGATAAATATATCCCCAAATATTTAACCTTACTTGTGTTTTGAATATGCAACATTTCTGACAACTCTTCCTTTTGTGTTGCTGGGATATTCTTCGTCATGATCTTTGTTTTATCTTTGTTTATTTTCAAGCCTGCTACTTCTCCATATTCCTCTATTCTTTCTAGCAATTTGGGTGCGGTTTCTAATGGATATTCAAGAATAAAGACTAAGTCATCTGCGAACGCTTGCAATTTATACTCTTCTCTCTTAATTTTCATTCCTCTTATTTCTTCTTCTTCTCTGATCTTTCTATTTAAGACCTCTAGTGTTAGGACAAAAAGTAGCGGTGATAGTGAGCAGCCTTGTCTTGTACCTCTCTTTATTTCAATCGGCTCTGTTCTCCATTTACCATTATCTTTGCTGCTTGTTTCTGGTATATCATTCGTATAGTTTGAGTGAATTTCTTGCCAAAATTCATCTGCTCAAGTTGCAAAAACATAAATTGCCAATTCACATTGTCAAAGGCCTTCTGCGCATCGAGGAACATCAGTGCCAATTGTTTTTCTGGATGGGCCTCATAGTATTCCAAGGTATTCAAAATCATTCTCATATTGTCTTTAATTTGTCTTTTAGGTAAAAAGCCATTTTGATCTGAATGGAGGAAGCCATTTAAATATTTTTTAAGTCTCTCAGCTAGTATAGATGCAAATAGCTTGTAGTCTAATAAAGAAATTGGTCTATAGTTCTTAATTTGTGTTAAATCAGTCTCTTCCTTGGGTAGTAGTGTGATATACGCTTCTGACTATGACTTCGGTATTTGGCTCCCAGACATCACTTCATTCATGACTTGTAGGAGTGGAAGGGTCAATATTTCTTCAAATGTTTTGTAGAATTCCACAGGTAGTCCATCTGGTCCTGCAGCTTTCCCATTGTTTTGTTTTTTAAGTGCCTCTGTTAGTTCCATCATTGTTATTTTACTTTCTAATATTGTTCTAGTTTCATCTGGTACCTGGGGGAGATTGGCATCTTGTAGGTACTTTTTCACTTCTAAATATTTCTAACCTGTCCAGTTGTTCTTGCAGTGTTTTATTCTGAATGTGGAGCTCCCGTTTCTCCCCAGCTTGCTCCAGTAGTCTGCAGAGGAGGCTCTGATATTTTTCCTTTTCACACCTTAGCTGTTCCTCCAATTCCATGATTCTGTAAAAGAGGAAGACAAGAGCGAAATTAGTGCCCTCCGATTTTCCTTCTAACCATCCAACTTATTTAAAATTTAAACTACCTAAAATTACCAGGCACTTCCTTTCCCTTCCTTGCTAAGTGGTTTAGTTTTACCCTTTGCCCAAGTCAGGGCCGCTGCCAGAGAATGTCTCACCACCTCTCCTTCTTCTCCAGCTCTCTGCAGAGTTCCTCATTCTTCCATGTTGTGTTGCTGTTAATACCAGGACCAGAGAGAAATTGGCCCGTTAATTTTTTTACCTACATTTCCGATTGGTGGCTTCAATTCACTTCACGCTTTTGGCAAAGTAGTTATTTAGCTTAACTCCAACCTTGATTTCTGAGCTTGTCTTTTCTGAGCTTGTCTGTCTGCATAGACTCATTCGAAAATTTCCTTTTGTGAAATATCAAAACTCGAGTATAATTTGCATCCTTGGGTTTGTTGAACTGTTGTGGCTCCATGGAAAAGGGAATGAAATTAGAAAGCTTAGGGCTGCCCCTCTGGTTTTCAGCATGGGGGTTTGTAGACATGCAGCGTGGTAGACACATCGACTGCCTTTTGATTGGCAAGCCTCTTTCCGGCCTCCCCAGAATGCTTGCTTGGAAAGAAGAACTAAGAATGGGTGTGAAAGGTTGGATCCCTCTGCTCCTCACGCAGGGCCCTCCTGGAGGCTCTTTACAAGAAGCATTGCTCACAGAGCATAGATCCACCCAATGTGGAACACGGTCCCTTTCTAAGATCTAACCAGCCACGCATGAAACCCCTTTCTGTTGCTTGGATTTAGATGGCTTAGCTGAGCGGGATGTTTGCAGGTGGATCGCTGAGGGAGATGCCCTTTCTGGATTGGGGGCAACTGTCTGCCACGGAAACCATGGCACTGAAAGGCAATTGAGATCATAAGGAAATCCCTGTAAGAATGTAGAGTTACGTGCCATACTTCCCCTTCACGCTGCTCAGCGGTTCCCCCCCTGGTGTTTCCGAAGTCTGGAAAAGTTTTTTAAAAAAGCAGGTGTGAATATACTCCACTTTATAAGGCCTTGGGGAGGCTACACTTGGAATCCTGCATCCAGTTTTGGCCACTAAGATGTAAAAAAGGTGTTGAGACTCTAGAAAGAAGCAACGTAGAACGGAGGAGAAATTTCCTAACAGTTAGAATGTAGACTTACGTGATGTCCTCTCTCTTTAACGTCCTCGGCGGTTCCCAACCTGGGGTTTCCAAGGTCTGGAAAAGTTTTTTAAAAAGCAGATGTGAATAAACTGATATATCTTCTCACTCACCCTCCACTATCCCCACCCTCACACTGAGCTTTTGTGTGTCTTATTATGACATACTCAGTAATGGACACTCAAAACCTTCCCCCGAAGATTTAAATTGCTTACCTGGGGGGGGCAGGGGGTGTTGGACCGCTGCGGGGGACACCCTGGCTCTATCGGGGGCAAGTGGCCCCCACGCAATGTTATTGGCTGAAAAACAAAGGAAGATGATGAGGTCTTTGGGCTGAGCCCAGGGAAATCCCTCTAGCCCAGTTAACCCCAATGAGCCATGTTTACCTTCATGGCTCATCTCCTACCTAGTCTTGTGGCTATAGGTTACCTACCTCGGGGTGTCCCCATGGCCCAAGGGAGGGCTGCATCTCTGGAACCACTGGGAAAAAAACAGACTTCTTTAAATACACAAATTTATTGACCATCATCTTCCTGTCAAATATTAGGTGCCAGCTGATACTTCTGGCACCTAAAGTCTTCACAATTGTTGCTAATGCTAAGGAGATAGTAAATCTATTGTTTCTAATTGTCTCCTACCTCTGTTATTCGGCTTCAGCTGCCTCTTCATTCTCTGGATGCAGACTCCCAGGGCTTTCTCCTTGCAGGTGAAAGATGGACTGGGGCTGGTTCTTGAATGCCAGGTGTTGCCTTGCTCTTGTTAATTTGAAGCAGTCCCTCAGATCTCTCTCTCAGAAGGGGGGAAGGACCATCAGAAGGAGGAAGGACCCATCAGGTTCCCTTTTCCATGCTTGCTTTTTTTTTTGTTTTCAATCATATTCACTCCACAAATAAAATCATCAGTTTTCTTATCTTTGTATTCATGTTTCTCTTCAATTTTTAGTGTTCCATCTCCATCATTTTTGCTGGTAAGAACTCTGTCTTCTTCTCACTAGACTGTTACAGACCTCCCTGTTGTGTTGCTGTAAATACAAAGACCAGAGAGAAATTAGCCCCTTGATTTTCTCACTTGAAGCATCAAACGTTCAAATGGATGGATGGATGGATGGATGGATGGATTCCCTTCTAAATATTTCTCACCTGTCCAGTTGTTCCTGCAGTTTTTTATTATGAATGAGGGCCTCCCTTTTCTCCCCAGCTTGCTCCAGAAAACTGCAGAGGAGGCTTCGATATTCCTGTCGTTCAAATTTTCCTTCAATTAGATGATTCTGTAAAAGAGGAAGACAAGAGTGAAATTAGTCCCCCATCCCCCCCCCTTTCCCTTGAACCATCCAACCTGTTTAAAATGAAAACTACCTAAAAATTCCTGGCACTCCCTTTCCCTTCCTTGCAAAGTGGTTTAGTTTTACCCTTTAGCCCAAGTCAGGGCTGCTGCCACAGAATGTCTCCCCTCCTCTCCTTCTTCTCCAGCTCTCTGCAGAGTTCTGCCTTGTTATTGACAAGATGAAAGTTTTGCTTCAGGAGCTCCTCCTTCCACTGGTTTGTGTTGTTGTAAATACGAGGACCAGAGAGAAATTGGCCCACTGATTTTTTTACTTGAAAGTTTTTCTTCAATTGAAAAATATTAAAAATGCCTTTATGTACTGAAAATACCTTTCTGTGTATAAATTCAGTGTTGCTATTTCTACTACAACAGTCAGAAATCTCTCTTACAGGAAACATTGCTGTAACCATTTATTGGATATTTTAGAAAGACTCAGGAAAAGTGGGAAATCGGTACATTTTCCAGGAGAGTCTTAAGGGATTTGATTCGCTACTTAAATATTAAGGTTAGCATCACTATGTGTATAAGAGTTGGATTACTTAATCCTTTTCTTCCTCAGTATTTAGCCAAGAAAGTCTACACACCCCTGTTAAAATGCCACGTTTTGGAAATGTAAAATAAAAAACCAGATCAAGAGAAATCACTTCTGAGTACTTCTTCCTTTCATATAACCTCATGTGTCGATATCGCAGCCACACCCATAATGCAATGCACCCTGCCCCCCTGTGCATGCGTGCACTCCCCGTACTCTCCCATCCCCCCACATGCATGCGACCCCCTGTGCTTCCCCCGTGTTCTCCCAGCGCATGCGCCAGACCCCCTAAGCCCTGTTTTGGGCCTAGCAAGCCCTCCTGAAGCCTCATGGGACCCAAATTGGGCCGGGGTGGTGGTGGGGTGTGCCGCATGTACACACACTCCAGTGGCATTTAACCACTGCGCCACCTTGGCTTGCACAGCGTACGGCGCCTACACGACCTTTGCCTATCAGCTGAATGTCGCTGGGCAGTGGCATGTGCATGTGTGTGCAGCCTGTGTGCCCTGTCATAGTAAACCGGTTGCAATGGGATCCAGAACCCACTACTCAGCCAGACCCTCCATTTGTGACAAGAGCTGTGATCATCTCCTCATCTTGCTTCATCTAATTGCTTGGTTAGGGTTATTTGTGAAGTAAATGCAGTTTAATTATCTGCAGGGGGGGGGGGGAAATCCTAACAAACGTATTTGAAAAGTGGCTGCTTGAAAGGAATCATTTGATCCGAAGAAAAAAATACACCCGCAGGCAGAGCCGATTCCTGCCCCAAGCCAAGCAATCAAGCTGATGTATTAAGACTGGTTTTGTTAGAATCTCAATCAGAGCAGCTCTGGGACTGCTGTCGGACTACAATCCTGACTTGCAGAGGGGCCAAAACTGAGGGTGTGTAGCAGTTTGGATGCAAGAGACGGCAAGGCTTGCAGCGAAGGGAATCTGGACCCTGGGAAGGTTGGAGAGGGGTGAAGAGCGAGCCTCTTCCTTCTCCCCCACTCCTCTCTCCTCTGAAGCGCGCCCTCCGAAATAACCTGCCCAACGTAAGCGTGCTCAACTGCAACAACAAGACATGATTCGCTGTTCCCAGATCAGGAGGCGGGAGAATTAGTGCCTCTTTTGCATATGAACTTTTTTGCCTTTTAACTCTTTCTTAACTTTTAGAAGGCGAAAAATTCCTTATGCAAAGGAGGCCCCGAGTTCTCTCGCCTCCTGCTTTGGTTAACACTAAGCAGACACCAAGCCACTGTGACTTGGAATCTGGTAGCAACTACCCTGGCTTTAATTATTAAAAAAAATATTTAAAATGCTTTCTTTTTCCTGAGGAGACTGGTGAGACCCCGCGTCCCTTGCCTCTAGTGACTGCACGTCCCTGAGTGCTAGGTTTGTGGTCCTTCCTCCCTGTCTTTTTTCCCTCCCTCGATTCCTCCCTCTCTCCCTCCCTCTCCCTCCATCCCTCTCTCTCCCTCTCTCTCTCTCTCTTTCGCAGCAAAATCACCACCACCACCACCCCGCTTTTTAAAGCATTTTTTCCCTGCCTATTCGCCCAAACCAGAAGGGAAAAAATGCTGTAAAGTGTGGAAAAAATGCTTGTGACAATCAGGCAGCTTACACTGAGTCACGCGATCCTTGGAAGCTTTTTTTTTTTTTTTTTACTAACGGTTTGCAGAATCAAGGAAAATCATCCCTATTGGTTTGGCCCAACCGGGAGGATTTCACCCCTGATTCAGAGGATCTTCCCCCTTCCCATGAACTGTAAGCCGCCCTGAGTCCCCTCAGGGAAAAGGGCGGCCTATAAATAACAAATAAATTCTAAATTCTAAAATCTTGGGATATGTAGTTGGCTGTCAGGATATTTATGTAATGGGGCTCCCGCATTACTGTCCACATTTCCTCATTGTGGACCAGAAACACCTCCTTGAGTTCCTCAAGGAGAGGACCATGTAGCATGTGTCACAGTAATCTTCCAAGTAATGGACCTAACAGAGAAACAGAGTTGGAAGGAACCTTTGAGGTCTTCTAGTCCAACCCCCTGTTCAGGTAGTAAGCCCTACACCATTTCAGAGCCAAGAAAATCCCTCAAATTTCAAATATTGCTAGAGAGGTAAATGTGGCAGGACACATCCAAAGAGAGATTTTCCCCAGAAGAAGTAAAGCTTGTGCAGTCTTCCACCCTCTTATCTCTTCCTTTCGAAGGTGTGACTAAAACATGGGTGACTGAATAATATCTCTCAATCCAGGAAATGGCTGCTCACATTGCATTGAATGTTGAAAAGATCTTTGATGTGGCTCAGGTGGAATTTCTGAAGAATTTCTCATAGAATTTCTAAGAAGATACGGTTTGTACTTTTCTGCCCTTTGGATCGCACAGAGGGTTCTCTTAGGTGAAGTTAAATATGTTAAATGTATGGATATCATTTCAGGAGATCAAGTCTGCGCTGTAAAAGCTACATTGAGTCTGTGAGGTAGAATTCATGAAATTAGAATGAAAGTTATGGTCTATTTCTTAAAAGGTAAAAAAAAGAAATAGCAGGAAACCTCAAAACTGAAAACCAGAAGAGAGATTGTATAGGTAAATTTATTAGAGATAAATAATAGTGGTAAAGTTTGCCCAATTTACCACAGCCTCCCATCTCTTCCCAGCCTTTCCTTCGTGATCTTTTTGCTCTTTCCCCCTTTAGATAAGAAATGGAGCATTTTGAAAATAAACAAGAAAAGAATGGAACTTCAAAGTGTATTTTAATTGGTACTTTCATGAAAACGCTCTGGATTTCTGCAGTGCTTTCCATTTTCTTCAGTGTCACCCACTTTCCTGAGTGGAGATGGTCCCCTCCAGACAAGGACAACAGTCATAGCAGCAAACTGGCTCTCCTTCTCGAGCCCTCTTGACAAATCCAGGATGACAACTTTCCATACATTTGGACTGAGGCAGGGACTGAGCCGAAGAACAAGGCATTCCAAACAAAATATTTCATATTTGTCATCAATTTTTCAATATTGCCTTTAAGGCAGTAAAGTTGACAAAACTCTGCCCTGCAAGATATGATGTAAGATTTATAACCCTTCTCATGAAAAGCTAATTTAAACGTTACCAAGTTTACAGAAAATTTTTTATGGTTTCCACCTACAGAAAGGTTCAGGAGTAAAAAGCAGTAGAAAAATATCCCATTTTCAGTAGTAGATAAACTATAGTATTTCCTATAAGAACATTAATGATGCCCTGGATGAAGATTGAGGGATAGCAAATGCGATAAAGATATTAGTGAACACGATCTCAAAATAATAGTTGTTTACAAACTGAACGTGTTGGCAGTTAAAATGTTCATGGAAAGAAGGTAGATTCATAAATAATGACACAATTGTTATATTATAGGGAACATTCTAGAGCAGGTGACAAATAAATAAATAAACTCTATTCTATTATTCCATTCCATTCAGTGGTGAAATTCATTTTTTTTTTACTGCTGGTTCTGTGGGAGTGGTTTGGTGGGCTTGGTGGGCATGGCAGGGGGAGGATACCGCAGAATCTCCATTCCCACACCACTTTTGGGGCCAGCCAGATGTGGCATTTGCCGGTTCTCCAAACTACTCAAAATTTCCGCTACTGGTTCTCCACAACCTGTCAGAACCTGCTGGATTTCACCCCTAATTCCATTCCATTCTAGACTCAGGATCTCCTGCCTGTTTCCAGGGCGCCTCAACTGGGGGAGCCCCGCTTGGCTGCATGGGGCCTCTGGTTATGCCCCATCCCAAATGCCTGAGAAACTATAGAGAGAAGGTGATGGTTTTGTCAACAATCTCTGGCCACATCGTATAAAGAGAACTTACATAAAACTTATAGGTGGCACTTACCACCAGCTAGGCTAGCCAAAATATATAAAAAATTATCACCTAATTGCTGGAAATGTGACCAAATACCAGGCAACTACATGTGGTGCAGTGGTGGGTTCCTCCCGGTCTGGTCCTAAAGTAGGACATAAAGTGAGATTTGGACATTTAGTGTTAGTACTGGGTCAGGCTGGACAGCCTCTCATGGCCCCTTTACTTCTATATTAAAAGCCACATAGACAGAGTTGGAGCTTGCAAAAGAACAGGAAGCCAGTGCCTAACCACAAGATGTCCCTATGTCAAAACTTATGACAAAAGTCCAAGGTTCAATTAAAGTTGGTTAATGACACGTACTCCATAAGAAAAGGAGAAGTAGGACCCCCATCTCCTTATAAGGCTTTCTCTCCTCAAGGTAACCACTAAGAAATGAGTTAAGTGTTTCCGTGTTACGCTGCCTTTGAGAATGTATAAGAATGCGTGCTTCGATAATGAAGGTTGTTCAGAACTTGCAATGCTAGCCATGGGCTAGCTTTCTCAACCTGGCCGCCAAATAAACTTTTCCTGTATCCTGAGAAGTCTAAAGCCTGTCATTTTCTGCAACAGTCCGGTCCAGTCTGGGAGCAGCTGACAGTATACCGGTACGGTGGCTCGTTTGGCCCACCTGCCCGTGTGCTATACCTGTTTTTATAGCAACCAGCCAATTGCAGACGAGTCCCCAAAAAGGGAAAGAAAAGAAAGAAATCTGGAAGGAAATTAAGTGAAGCGAATCAGTTTGATGGGAGGAGTGGGCTAGAGGATCCAGGATGGAAAACAGAGGGAGGGCAGATGGTGGATTGAGAGGGAGCTGAGTGATCCACTTGATCCCTTCAACGTTGGAGAAAGGTCCCCTCTAGCGTCTGAAACCACTGCAGCCTTCATAGTTCTTGGATAGGAAGCCAGTTAAGAATTCCCTTCCTTCCATTTGTTTTTTTCCTCCTTCTTTCCCTCCTTCCCATTTTGATGGTGGATAAGATTTGGAGACCAAGGCTTTTGCTGTAAGAGGCAATCGAATAAATGTCCGAAAACCCCTTTTGGTCCCAAGAGCTGAACTTGACAGAAAAGAGTTCCCCTTAATTGATTTTCACATATTTAATGACCACAATTTAACATTGTTTTGATTGTGATCAGTGAATTCTGAAGGCAGCCAGATTCCTCCGCCTAAGAGGGTGTGAATACTTCTATAACCAAATCATTTGTTTTTTTTTTTAATTTTGATTTTTCCCCTTCAAAGATTTCACTTTGTTTTTCCATTTGAATTGCACGTCTTATATGTCCATGATGGTAAACCTATGGCTCTCTGGGGGCAAGCAAGTCGTGACCCAGCTCAGCTCCACCAAGCATGCGCCTCCCACCAGCCAGCTGATTTTTGGGTCTCGGCTACGCATGTGGGAGATGCGTGTGCATGCGCAGGAGGCCGGTGGGTCACGTGGGCATGCGTGGTAGGTTGTGCGGCGATGCACAGGGGGAAGCATGGGGGAGCGGCATGCCCCCCCCATGGCCTATTTTTGGTTTCAGGAGGCTTCAGGAGGGCCTGCTGGGCCCCCCAAAAAGGTGCGGGGTTAGGGTACAACATTCCCCATCCCCTGCAGCCCGTTTTCAGTCCCAGGAGGCTTCAAGGAGGCCTGCTAGGCCCAAGACGGGGTGTGGGATGTGTGTGCGCCCCCCAACCTCCCAGGGCCCATTTCTGGTCCTAGGAGGCTTCAGGGAAGCCTGCTAGGCCCAAGACGGGGTGTGGGATGTGTGTGTGCGCCCCCCCAACTTCCCAGGGCCCATTTCTGGTCCCAGGAGGCTTCAAGGAGGCCTGCTAGGCCCAAGACGGGGTGTGGGATGTGTGTGTGCCCCCCCCCAACCTCCCAGGGCCCATTTCTGGTCCCAGGAGGCTTCAGGGAAGCCTGCTAGGCCCAAGACGGGGTGTGGGATGTGTGTGCGGCACCCCCCCCCCCAACCTCCCAGGGCACATTTATGGTCCCAAGAGGCTTCAAGGAGGCCTGCTAGGCTCAAAACAGTGTGCAGGGAGGTCAGGTACCTGCGCTGAGGGAGCGGGAGGGTCACACACATGGGGGGGGCGGGGGGAGCACAGGAGGGTGGTGCACATATGCACAGAATGCTGGGGTGCGTTGCATTATGGGTGTGGGAGCCATCACTGTTATAGGTTATATGACAGGAGGAAGTACTCAGAAGTGATTTGTCTTGGTCTGATTTTTTATTTTACATTTCCAAAACCTGGCATTTTACCAGGGGTGTGTAGACTTTCTTTGCTAAATACTGAAGTAAAAAAGCATTAAGTAATCCAACTCTTATAAGCATAGTGATGCTAACCTTAATATTTAAGTACCTAATCAAATCCCTTGAGATTATTCCGGAGGTGTATCTAAAGTCCATGAACATGTACTGATTTCCTACTTTTCCTGAGCCTTTCTAAAATACCCAATAAATGGTTAAAGCAATGTTTCCTGTAAGGAGAGATTTCTGATTGTTGTAGTAGAAATAGCAACATTGAATTTACACACACTAAAAAACAAACAAACAAACAGAAAGATATTTTAAATACATAAAGGCATTTGTAATATTTTTCAATTGAAGAAATTTTTTGATCATTCAAGTAAAAAAAAAAAATCAAGGGGCTAATTTCTCTCTGGTCTTTGTCTTTGCAGCAGCAGAAGGAGGAGGAATGAGGAGCTCCAGAAAATGGATCCCCAGCTTGCTAATAAGACCCCAGAACTCTGCAGAGAGCTTGAGGAGAAGGAGAGGAGGTGAGACATTCTCTGGTAGCAGCCCTGACTTGGGCTAAAGGGTAAAGCTAAACCACTTAGCAAGGAAAGGGGAAGGGAGTGCCGGGGAGTTTTAGGCAGTTTTTATTCTAAATAGGTTGGATGGTTTGAGGGAAAACCAGAGGGGGCTAATTTCGCTCCTGTCTTCTTCTTTTACAGAATAATGCAATTAGAGGAATCCCTCAAATTTGAGAAGAACGAATACCGGAGCCTCCTCTGCAGAGTTCTGGAGCAAGCTGGGGAGAAAAGGGAGCTCCTCATTCTAACGAAAAAGCTGCAGGAACAACTGGATAGGTAAGAAATTTGTAGAAGAATCCGTCCGTCCGTCCGTCCGTCCATCCGTCCATCCATCCATCCATCCATCCATCCATCCATCATTTCTCCTCTTTCTCTTCATAATTTACAGGAATGCCATCACGTTCAAGACCATGGTGGAGGAACGCGTGGCCCTCAAGGCCGAAGTGGAGACACTTCGGCAGGAAAACCGGAGGTTGAGTGGGGAGAACACCTTCCTAACCAAGACCTTCAGGGACCGGCTGAGGAGGTGAGGAGCCCTTAGGCAGGAGGGGGGAGGGGGGAAATAGCTGAATATTAGACTGGGAGGCCACATTTGAAGACCGGCTATTAATTCTCCCCTTCTGCTTCTTCCAGAGCAAGAGAGTCTCTCATCAGACCACAATAGTGAGGGACATCACCGTGTAAAGGAGAGGACCAGGAGGAGGTCTTAAAGAAGGGAAGTTTCCGAAGAATCCGAACATCATCGATAGAAACATCTGCTGGGAGCTTCAAGTAGAGTGACCCTGCCACCTCCCTCTTCTTCCACCTTCCTTCACCCCCTCCCCCTTCCTCCCCCTGTCTCCCTGTTCCTCCCCTCCCTCCTCTTCCTTCCTCCTGGAAAACCTGAAGTTAACGGAGGAGAAAGCGATCATCATCATGAAGAACTTCAGGGAAAGGCTGAAGAGGTGAGAAAAACTTTGACAGCAGCCCTGGCTAAGGGAGGTAGATGACAATTATTTCTTGAAACAGCTTAGAAATACAGAAATACAGTGATATTTACATCCATGATCTTTCCCCCTTCTGAGAGAGAGATCTGAGGAAGCACTGCTTCAAATTAACAAGAGCAAGGCAACACTTGGCACTCAAGGACCAGCCCAATCCATCTTTCACCTGCAAGGAGAAAGGCCTGGGACATCCAAAGGAAAGGAGGAGGCACCAGTGGAAGCTCCGGGGAAACTTCAGAAATCAGAGACAGAGGAAGGGATGGCCAGAGAAGCCCATAGAGGCCCTTCAGAAGGATTCTCCAGCAGCTTCTCTGGACTACATACTCATGCGGCTTCAAGAATAGCTCAACCTCTTTGCGCTTTCAGAAGAACCGAGACCTATTCTCGAATACTGGCTGAAGAAGACACTGAGAAAGATGCCGGAAGAAGATCCTGAAGGGTCCCAACAACCTTCCCATCAGTGGCTGGAGAAATCAGTGAATAACCTGGAGGAAGAAGAAGCTGAAGGACCCCAACTAGGGACTGGGGCATGTTTGGAGGCCTCCATGAGAGGAACCCAAGGACTCCAGAGAAAAAGACCTCTCAAAAGGTCAGCAGGGCAGAGATCCCAGCCCATCCTCTCTTGCTCACAATGTCTTCCCCTCCACCGTTGGCCCTTTGCCTTTTGGGGAAGGGGGGCAGAGGGAATGGAGGGCAGCAGGAAGTCTCCCTGCTAGAGAAAGCGCAGATTTGTCCTCATCACCTCAAAACCTATCTTCTTTTTTTCCTAATCAAAGGTTCATGATAGAACTTTATCTTTAAGGTACCAATAGTTATTGTAATATGGAAAGCAGCTTTCTCAGCACATGTCAAAAATGTTGACTGGGCTGTCCTGGGTCATTTCCTTGCCATTACTTTGTAAAGATGGCAGGTAATTACATTGAGAGAATGAAAAGGCGGCTGAAGCCCAACAATCGAGGTAGGAGACAATTAGAAACAATAGATTTACTATCTTCTTAGCATTAGCAGCAATTGTGAAGACTTTAGGTGCCAGAAGTATCAGCTGGCACCTAATATTTGACAGGAAAGATTATGGTCAATACATTTGTGTTTTTAAAGAAGTCTGTTTTTTCCCAGTGGTTCCAGAGATGCAGCCCTCCCTTGGGCCATGGGGACACTCTGAGGTAGGTAACCTATAGCCACAAGACTAGGTAGGAGATGAGCCATGAAGGTAAACATGGCTCATTGGGGTTAACTGGGCTGGAGGGATTTCCCTGGGCTCAGCCCAAATGACCTCATCATCTTCCTTTGTTTTTCAGCGAATAACATCGCGTGGGGGCCACTTGCCCCCGATAGAGCCAGGGTGTCCCCCGCAGCGGTCCAACACCCCCTGCCCCCCCCCAGGTAAGCAATTTAAATCTTCGGGGGAAGCTTTTGAGTGTCCATTACTGAGCATGTCATAATAGGACATGCAAAAGCTCAGTGTGAGGGTGGGGATAGTGGAGGGTGAGTGAGAGGATATATCAGTTTATTCACACCTGCTTTTTAAAAAACTTTTCCAGACCTTGGAAACCCCAGGTTGGGAACCACTGAAGACGCTAAAAGGAGAGGACATCACGTAAGTCTACTGAAGAAAAGGTTTGATGCTTCAAGTGAGAAAAACAGGGGCTAATTTTTCTCTGGTCTTTGTCTTTGCAGCGGCAGAAGGAGGAGGAAGAATGAGGAGCTCCAGAAAATGGATCCCCAGCTTGCTAATAAGACCCCAGAACTCTGCAGAGAGCTTGAGGAGAAGGAGAGGAGGTGAGACATTCTCTGGTAGCAGCCCTGACTTGGGCTAAAGGGTAAAGCTAAACCACTTAGCAAGGAAGGGGAAGGGAGTTTTAGGCAGTTTTTATTTTAAATAGGTTGGATGGTTTGAGGGAAAACCAGAGGGGGCTAATTTCGCTCTTGTCTTCCTCTTTCACAGAATAATGCAATTAGAGGAACAACTGAAAAGTGAGAAGGAAGAATACCGGAGCCTCCTCTGCAGAGTTCTGGAGCAAGCTGGGGAGATAAGGGAGCTCCTCATTCTAACCAAAAAGCTGCAGGAACAACTGGACAGGTAAGAAATTTATAGAAGAATCTATCCATCCATCCATCCATCCATCCATCCATTAATCCATAATTTCTTCTCTTTCTCATCATAATTTACAGGAATGCCATGATCTTTGAAACCATGGTGGAGGAATGCGTGGCCCTCAAGGCCGAAGTGGAGACACTTCGGCAGGAAAACCGGAGGTTGAGCGGGGCGATCGCCTTCTTAACGAAAACCTTCAGGGACCGGCTGAGGAGGTGAGGAGCCCTTAGGCAGGAGGATATCAAAGATTATGACATCACAGCCATAAACTTTGACTGGGCTGTCCTCACTGATTTACCTGCCATTTGTCCTGGAAGAAGGCAGGTAACTACTTGCAACGAATGAAAAGGCAGCTCAGGCCCAACAATCGAGGTAGGAGACAATTAGAAACAATAGATTTACTATCTTCTTAGCATTAGCAGCAATTGTGAAGACTTTAGGTGCCAGAAGTATCAGCTGGCACCTAATATTTGACAGGAAGATGATGGTCAATAAATTTGTGTATTTAAAGAATACACAAATTTTTCCCAGTGGTTCCAGAGATGCAGCCCTCCCTTGGGCCATGGGGACACCCTGAGGTAGGTAACCTATAGCCACAAGACTAGGTAGGAGATGAGCCATGAAGGTAAACAGGCTCTTTGGGGTTAACTGGGCTGGAGGGATTTCCCTGGGCTCAGCCCAAATGTCCTCATCATCTTCCTTTGTTTTTCAGCCAATGACATCATGTGGGGGCCACTTGCCCCCGATAGAGCCAGGGTGTCCTCCTCAGCGGTTCAACAGCCCTGTCTCCCCCCCCCCCAGGTAAGCAATCTAAATCTTCGGGGGAAGCTTTTGGGTGTCCATTACTGAATATGTCATAATAGGACATGCAGAAGCTCAGTGTGAGGGTGGGGATAGCGGAGGGTGAGTGAGAGGATATATAAGTATATTCACACCTGCTTTTTAAAAAACTTTTCCAGACTTCCGAAAGACAAGGGGGAGAAAAGCTGAGGAGCGTGAAGGGGAAGTATGGCACGTAACTCTCCATTCTTACAGGGATTTCCTTATGATCTCAATTGCCTTTCAGTGCCATGGTTTCCGTGGCAGACAGTTGCCCCCAATCCAGAAAGGGCGTCTCCCTCAGCGATCCACCTGCAAACATCTCGCTCAGCTAAGCCATGTAAATCTAAGCAACACAAACGCATGAAGTAAATTGAAGCCACCAATCCGAAATTTAGATAAAAAAATCAACGGGCCAATTTCTCTCTTGTACTCGTATTTAAAGCAACACAACATGGAAGAATGAGGAGCTCCTGTAAACGGATCCCCAGCTTGCTACTAAGACCCCAGAACTCTGCAGAGAGCTTCAAAAGAAGGAGAGGAGGTGAGACATTCTCTGGTAGCAGCCCTGACTTGGGCTAAAGGGTAAAGCTAAACCACTTAGAAAGGAAGGGGAAGGGAGTTTTAGGCAGTTTTTATTTTAAATAGGTTGGATGGTTTGAGGGAAAACCAGAGGGGGCTAATTTCACTCTTGTCTTCCTCTTTCACAGAATCATGGAATTGGAGGAATCTCTCAAATTTGAGAAGGAGGAATATCGGAGCCTCCTCTGCAGAGTTCTGGAGCAAGCTGGGGAGAAAAGGGAGCTTTTCATTCTAACGAAAAAGCTGCAGGAACAACTGGATAGGTAAGAAATTTATAGAAGAATCCATCCATCCATCCATCCATCCATCCATCCATCCATCCATCCATCCATCCATCCATCTATCTATCATGAGATAACTAATTTCTTCTCTTTCTCTTCATAATATACAGGAATTCAATCATCTTTGAGACCATAATGGAGGAATGAGTGGTCCTCAAGGCTGAAGTGAAGAAACTTCGGCAGGAAACCCGGAAGTTGAGCGAGGAGGAGGCTAACATCATCAAAACTTTCAGGGACAGGCTGAGGAGGTGAGAAGGACTTAGGCAGGAGGGAGGAGGGAGGAAACACAGACAATTAGACTGGGGAGGCCACATTTGAAGACCTGCTATTAAATCTTCCCTTCTGATTCTTCCAGGGCAAGAGAATCCCTCACCAGACCACCATGGTGAGAGACATCACCCGGTAAAGGAGAGGACCAGGAGGAGGACTTAAAGAAGGGAAAAGTTTCTGAACAATCCAAACATCGATTCAAACATCTGCCGGGAGCTTCAAGTAGACTGACCTGCGGGTGACTGATGTACAGAGACCAGCTGGTACCACCTAATAGAACAGAGTCCAAAAGAAACACAAGGAAAAACGTTACAAAACCAGAAGACAATAGACAACCTCTTGAAGACATGAAATCTCCAATGTTGCTGTATAAACCGGAGAAGGAATGGCTGGAAGCTTCTGTGGAGAACCTCAAAGCCAAGGAGCCCACAGAATCCAGGCAATATGTCCAGGGATGGCTTCTCTGTGAAGCCCGAGAGAGGCTTCTTCTGAGCCTCCAAGAGACTGCCTGGCAGGATGGCTTCTGGCATCCATGGGCATCTTTCAAAAGGAAGGTCCTGGAGGTTCCATCTGGTTGGCTGGATGCATCCAGAAGTCTTCTCCAAGAAAAAGGGATGGAAACGTCTCATTGAAATGTGCAGAAATAGCTGGAAGAATCTCTTCAAGCCATTCACCGAAGACTCAAGTAGAGCTCCACACTCCATGGCTTGAGATGATTTCCCCTCTGAGGGGATCCTTTGATGGGAAGTGAGGGATCTCCTCCTCCTTTTCCCACCCATCAAGCACTGAAATGTCTTCTCCTCTTGCCCGCGTGGCTGCTGTTACTCCTGCCTTTGAAGTCCCAATGGAGCTGGATATGACTCTCCTTCCAGGTGACATCCAGTTCCTTGCAAGGACATCAGATTTGGCTCAGAATGATTCTCATCAAATCCCTGATAAAAATAAAGAAAAGCCCATTAAAATGTAAGAATGAGAGATCCATCTATGTGAATAGTGCATTTGTGGCCTTGCGTTCCTGCACGGGGAAGAAGGTTGGACTAGATGATCGTGAAGGGGCCTTTCACGGCTTACATTCTGTGATGCTCTGAATGTCTGCAATACAGGCTGTCCTTGACTTATGACCATTCATTTAACAAAGGTGGAAAGTTATGACAAAGCTGAAAAGGGCCACTTAGAAGAAGTGCGTTTGTGTCCCTGCACTCACGTGATCGCAATCCAGGCACTTGGCAACTGACTCACACTGACAATAGTTGCAGCATCCCAGGGTTACGTGGTGACCAAGCGCAATCTTCTCAGGGGCTTCCAACAGGCAAAGTCAACGGGGAAGCCAGTGGGGGAGGTTGCCAGGCATGGTCAGGTGACGTCCCACTGTTTCATTCCTAATAACAAAGCAGAATTTGAGAAAACATTAAAATTAGCAATTTAGAAAAATTAGAAAAGGGAAATTAGACAATTTAGCCTTTTTTAATTCATCTAACGGTGTAATGAGGACTCCTATCCGACCATTCCCTGACCTTGTAAGAGCAGTGGGAAAAGTGAGCCACAGAGACAGTGAAATCGGAAAACCACCTTTGGATTCAAAGATGACATTCAGACATTCCCAGTTTCCCACCAGCCTCAGAAAGAGAGAAGCAGAATCTCTCCTGCTCTCTTCCTCCATAATTGCCCTGGAGATGCTCTGAGGTGCTTCCTGCCCCCTTTCCTCTGGGATCCCTTCCTGGGGCTCCTGAGGAGCATCCGATCTTTCCTGGCCATCATTGGATCGAGTGGGAAAGGAGCCCCAAAGGAAAGAGATCGCTGCGTTGGCTGCGATGAGGGCTGGGAAGGGATTGGAGACCCACATTTTGGACAAGGAGAATCGATGGCTGGAGAGAGGGGCGAAGGGGTCCATTTGTGCCAAAGCGGAGGCTCCTTCCCTCAATAGAATACTGGAATCCTGCAACCAATTGGGACCCCATAAGATGTTGAGACCCTGGAAAAAGTTCAGGGAAGAGCAACTAAGATGCTCAAAGGCCTGGAGACTAAATCATAGGAAGAACGGCTGCAGATTTTGGGTCTGGCTAGTCCAAAGAATAGAAGAATTAGGGGTGACACGATAGCATCATTCCAGCATTTGAGAGGCTGCCACGAAGAAGAAGGGGACAAATTATTCTCCAAAGCACCCGATGCAAAACAAGGAACAACGGATGGAAACTAAAGAAAGGGAGAAGCACCCTGGAATTAAGGAGAAACCTCCAACCAGTGAGGAGAATTCACCAGTGGAACAGAAGTCGACTCCAGAAGTTGTGGGGGCTCCTTCACTGGAGGTTTTGAAGAAGAGACCAGACAGTCCTTGTCTGAGATGATTTAGGTTCTCCTGCTTGAGCAGAGGGCTGGACTAGAAGGCCTTGAGTGTCCCTTCCAGCTCTATTCTCTTCTATTCTATTCTCTATTCCATTCCATTCTATTCTATCCTATCCTATTCTAGAGGAGGAGGCCTCAGACACATTTTCTGGGCTGCTCCCTCAAGAAGATCATGGCCGTTAACACACAAAAACCCCTAAGACTGTTATGAGATGGTACATTCCAACGACTCTCTGCCTGCCTAGGACCCCCCTGTCCAAGTGGATCAGACCGAAGAAGCTGCTGGGAGGAGCAGCAAAAACTCTCAGCTAATGAAAAATAAACCCCGTTGCCATGACTACGTTTCCAGGCATCCATCTTGAGGTTGTCAAAGAGAGAATGGAATAGAAATAGAATAGAATTTAGAATTGAATGGAATGGAATATAATAGAATTTAGAATAGCTTAGGATAGAATAGAATAGAAATTAGGATAGGATAGGATAGGATAGGATAGGATAGGATAGGATAGGATAGGATAAGATAGGATAGGATAGGATAGGATAGAATGGAATAGAATTTAGAATACAATAGAATAGAATTTAGGATAGCATAGGAGAGGATAGAAAAGGAGAGCATAGAATAGAATAGTATTTAGGAAAGGAGAGGACAGGAGAGAAAAGGATAGGATAGAATAGAATAGAAATTAGGATAGGATGGAATGGGATGGGATGGGATGGGACGGGACAGGACAGGACTGGACAGGATAGAAAAGAATAGAAGAGAATAGTATTTAGGATAGGATAGGATAGAAAAGGATAGGAGAGGATAGAATAGAATTTAGAATACAATAGAATAGAGTAGAATTTAGGATAGCATAGGATAGGATAGAAAAGGAGAGTATAGAATAGAATAGTATTTAGGAAAGGAGAGGACAGGAGAGAAAAGGATAGGATAGAATAGAAATTAGGATAAGATAGGATAGGATAGGATAGGACGGGACAGGACAGGACTTGACAGGATAGAAAAGAATAGAAGAGAATAGTATTTAGGATAGGATAGGATAGGATAGGATAGGATAGGATAGAAAAGGATAGGATAGGATAGAATAGAATTTAGAATACAATAGAATAGAGTAGAATTTAGGATAGCATAGGATAGGATAGAAAAGGATAGGATAGAATAGAATAGAGTAGATAGGATAGGATAGGAGAGAAAAGAATAGGATAGAAAAGATAGGATTGAATAGAATAGAATTTAGAATACAATAGAATAGAATTTAGGATAGCATAGGATAGGATAGGATAGAATGTAGGATAGGATAGGATAACTTTATTGTCACTAATCAGCATACATTCAAATGAAATTTGATTGCATAGAGCTCACAAAGTGTTGCATCCTCCAATATACACTACACAAATGTGACTAAATGAATAAATAAATGTTAGGTGTATACCCACACAGACACCTATATTATATGACCCAGAGAAACAACACAATCTAGTTCGGATGTATTGGTGTACGTGGGGAGAAAAACGAATCCTGAGTTTGCCAGATGGAGGGCATTGAGAAAAAAGCCGTAACAGAATCCGGGGGGTTCTGGTGGAAATCCTTGGAAACCCCCTCCCAGAGGGGAGCAACAGCGGGCATGTGGGGTCTCCAACAATGCTTTCACGTTTAAGTGCATCGCTTAGTAACTGTCATTAAGTGAGTCCAGCTTTTCCCATTGACTTGGATTGTGAGAGGCTGGCTGGGAAAGTTGGCTGGGAAACTTCTGGATCAAGAAGAGTTTGTACTTTGATCTTTCCATAAATTACGGGCCGGACAGCATCTCTCCTTCCCAGCTGCCCCGTCTGTCTCCAATCTCCCACTTCACAAAAGAAATCTCAAAGGAAATTAAGTGCGGTGGTCTGTTTGATGAGAGGAGAGGGCTTGAGGATCCAGGGTGGAAAACAGAGGGAGGAGAGATGGTGGATTGAGAGGGAGTTCAGTGACCCACATCATTCCTTCAGCCTTGGAGAAAGGTCCTCTCTAGGGTCTGCAACAAACCACTGCAGCCTTCATAGTTCTTGGATAGGAAACCAGTTAAACATTCCCTTCCTTCCATTTGTTTTTTTCCCCCTCCCTCTTTCCCTCCTTCTCTCCCTCTGTCAAGCATGCCTCCTTCAATATCCAAGAAAGGAAAACCTCAACTCCATTTTAATAGATAAAGTACTTTTACTAGATATGAAGTGAAAACAGCTAAAGGTAAGCAAGATCTGAGCCAGAAAGGTGGGAACATATACATATCAAACGTTTACCCAGCACCCTCCCCCCAATTCCCCAATCCATTGTCCAATCTGCAACTCCCTAAGGTGTCATGTGGGTGCATCTTCAAACAGCCTCATCAAGTTGGTATGCGGAACGGTTGGCCTTGACCAAGTCCAAACATCAGTCACCAGCATGCACAGAAGATGGTGAGAACAAGACTCCTCCAGCACAATACAATTCCCTTCCTCAATACTATGCACCACCACCACCTGGTTCCTATGGCAGCCAATAGCAAGCAAGCGTAGCAAGCAAAACAGGGGCTGACACCCCCTTCCCTCCTTTTCTTCCTCCCTCCTCCTCCTTCCAACACCCCCCTCTCTCCCCCCTCCCCAAGTTATTTAGCACTTTGAGGAACATTCTGTGGGCTCAGTTGTCCTGGGAGCCTTGGGGGGGGGGCTTTCCCCCCTTTCCCCTTTTTATTCCACAGACTTTGCCTGAGACCTCTCGGGGTCTCTCCTTTAGCATTTGTGACCCTCCACATGGAAAGGTCCACAGATGCTGGTGAGGGAACCCCTGGCACCCCCCCATAGCCGGATCAAAGGTTATGATATCACAGCACGTCATAAACCTTGACTGGGCTCTCCTGGCTCATTTACCTTCCATTAGTTTTTTAAAATGGCAGGTAATTATATTCAGCGTATGAAGAGGCAGCTGAAGCGCAACAACAGAGGTAGGAGACAATGAAATCCAATCCAATTATTATCTCTTTAGCGTTAGCAGCAATTGGCAGGTAACTACTTGCGAAAAGTGAAAAGGCGGCTCAGGCCCAACAATCGAGGTAGGAGACAATTAGAAACAATAGATTTACTATCTTCTTAGCATTAGCAGCAATTGTGAAGAGTTTAGGTGCCAGAAGTATCAGCTGGCACCTAATATTTGACAGGAAAGATGATGGTCAATAAATCTGTGTTTTTAAAGAAGACTGTTTTTTTCCCAGTGGTTCCAGAGATGCAGCCCTCCCTTGGGCCATGGGGACACCCTGAGTTAGGTAACCTATAGCCACAAGACTAGATAGGAGATGAGCCATGAAGGTAAACAGGCTCTTTGGGGTTAACTGGGCTGGAGGGATTTCCCTGGGCTCAGCCCAAATGTCCTTATCAGCTTTCGTGGTTCTTCAGCCAATAACATCACATGTTGGCCACTTGCCCCCAATAGAGCCCGGGTGTCCTCCTCAGCGGTCCAACACCCCCTGCCCCCCCAGGTAAGCAATCTAAATCTTCTGGGGAAGGTTTTGAGTGTCCATTACTGAGTATGTCATAATAAGAAGTGCAGAAGCCCAGCGTGAGGGTGGGGATAGTGGAGGGTGAATGAGAGGATATATAAGTATATTCCACATCTGCTTTTTTAAAACTTTTCCAGCCTTTTGAAACACCAGAGGGGGAAGCGTTGAGGAGCGTGAAGGGGAAGTATGGCACGCAACTGTACATTCTTACAGGGATTTCCTTAGGATCTCAATTGCTTTTCAGCACCATGCTTCCCATGGCGGACAGTTGCCCCCAATCCAGAAAGGGCGTCTCCCTCAGCGATCCACCTGCAAACATCCCGCACAGGTAACCCATCTAAATCTAAGCAACAGAAAGGGGTTTCATGTGTGGCTGATTAGATCTTACAAAGGGACCGTGTTCCACTTTGGGTGGATCTATGCTCTGTGAGCGGATCTATGCTCTGTGAGCAATGCTTCTTGTAAAGAGCCTCCAGGAGGGGCCTGCGTGAGGAGCAGAGGGATCCGGCCCCTCAAACCCATTCTTAGTTCTTCTTTCCAAGCAAGCATTCTGGGGAGGCCGGAAAGAGGCTTGCCAATCAAAAGGCAGTCGATGTGTCTACCACGCTGCATGTCTACAAACCCCCATGCTGAAAACCAGAGGGGCAGCCCTAGGCTTTCTAATTTGATTCCCTTTTCCATGGAGCCACAACGGTTCAACAAACCCAAGGATGCTAATTATACTCGGGTTTTGATATTTTACAAAAGAAAATTTTCGGACGAGTCTATGCAGACAGAAAAGCTCAAAAAAGACAATCAAGGTTGGAGTTAAGCTATATAACTACTTTGCCGAAAGCGCTAAGTAAATTGAAGCCACCAATCCGAAATTTAGGTAAAAAAATCAACGGGCCAATTTCTCTCTTGTCCTCGTATTTAAAGCAGCACAACATGGAAGAATGAGGAGCTCCTGAAAACGGATCCCCAGCTTGGGAGTAACAACCCAGAACTCTACTACAGGGAGCTTGAGAAGAAGGAGAGGAGGTGAGACATTCTCTGGCAGCAGCCCTGACTTGGGAAAGGATAAAACTAAATCACTTAGCAAGGAAGGGAAAGGAAGTGCTGGGTAATTTTAGGTAGTTTTAATTTTAAATAAGTTGGATGATTCGAAGGAAAAGCGGAGGGCACTAATTTCGCTCTTGTCTTCCTCTTTTACAGAATCATGGAATTGGAGGAACAACTTAGATGTGAGAAGGAGGAATATCGGAGCCTCCTCTGCAGAGTTCTGGAGCAAGCTGGGGAGAAAAGGGAGCTCCTCATTCAAAACAAAAAGCTGCAGGAACAACTGGACAGGTAAGAAATTTATAGAATCAATCAATCCATCCATCCATCCATCCATCCATCCATCCATCCATCCATCCATCCATCCATCCATCCATCTATCTATCTATCTATCTATCTATCTATCTATCTATCTATCTATCTATCATCCAGATATAACTAATTCTTATCTTTCTCTTCATAATTTACAGGAATTCGATGATGTTCGAGACCATGGTGGAGGAATGCAAGGCCAAAGTGGAGAAACTTCAGCAGGAAACCCGGAAGCTGAGCAAGGAGAAGGCTAACATCATCAAGATCTTCAGGGAAGTGCTGAGGAGGTGAGAAGCCCTTAGGCAGAATGGAGGATGGAGGAAACGCAGACAATTAGACTGGAGAGGCCACATTTGAAGACCTGCTATTAAATCTTCCCTTCTGATTCTTCCAGGGCAAGAGAATCCCTCACCAGACCACCATGGTGAGAGACATCACCTGGTAAAGGAGAGGACCAGGAGGAGGACTTAAAGAAGGGAAATGTTTCTGAACAATCTGAACATCGATTGAAACATCTGCCAGGAGCTTCAAGTAGACTGACCTGCGGGTGACTGATGTACAGAGACCAGCTGATACCACCTAAAAGAACAGAGTCCAAAAGAATCACAAGAAAAACATTACAAAACCAGAACACAAGAGACAACCTCTTGAAGAGAAGACATGAAATCTCCAATGTTGCCATGTAAACTGGAGAAGGAATGGCTGGAAGCTTCTGTGGAGAACCTCAAAGCGAAGAAACCCACAGAATCCAGGCAAAATGTCCAGGGATGGCTTCTCTGTGAAGCCCGAGAGAGGCTTCTTCTGAGCCGACCAAGAGACTTCCTGGCAGGATGGCTTCTGGCATCCATGGGCATCCTTCAAAAGGAAGGTCCTGGAGGTTCCATCTGGTTGGCTGGATGCATCCAGAAGTCTTCTCCAAGAAAAAGGGATGGAAACGTCTCATTGAAATGTGCAGAAACGGCTGGAAGAATCTCTTCAAGCCATTCAACTGAAGACTCTAGTAGAGCTCCACACTCCATGGCTTGAGATGATTTCCCCTCTGAGGGGATCCTTTGATGGGAAGTGAGGGATCTCCTCCTCCTTTTCCCACCCATCAAGCACTGAAATGTCTTCTCCTCTTGCCCGCGTGGCTGCTGTTCCTCCTGGCGTTGAGGTCCCAATGGAGCTGGATATGACTCTCCTTCCAGGTCACGTCCAGTTCTTTGCAAGGACATCAGATTTGGCTTGGAATTATTCTCATCCTGATAAAAATAAAGAAAAGCCCATTAAAATGTAAGAATGAGCGATCCATCTATGTGAATAGTGCATTTGTGGCCTTGCGTTCCTGCACGGGGAAGAAGGTTGGACTAGATGATCGTGAAGGGGCCTTTCACGGCTTACATTCTGTGATACTCTGAATGTCTGCAATACAGGCTGTCCTTGACTTATGACCATTCATTTAACAAAGGTGGAAAGTTAGGACAAAGCTGAAAAGGGCAACTTAGAAGCAGGGCGTTTGTGTCCCTGCACTCACGTGATCGCAATCCAGGCACTTGGCAACTGGCTCACACTGACAATAGTTGCAGCATCCCAGGGTTACGTGGTGACCAAGCGCAATCGATTTTCTCAGGGGCTTCCAACAGGCAAAGTCAACGGGGAAGCCAGTGGGGGAGGTTGCCAGGCATGGTCAGGTGACGTCCCACTGTTTCATTCCTAATAACAAAGCAGAATTTGAGAAAACATTAAAATTAGCAATTTAGAAAAATTAGAAAAGGGAAATTAGACAATTTAGCCTTTTTTAATTCATCTAACGGTATAATGAGGACTCCTATCCGACCATCCCTGACCTTGTAAGAGCAGTGGGAAAAGTGAGCCACAGAGACAGTGAAATCAGAAAACCACCTTTGGATTCAAAGATGACATTCAGACATTCCCAGTTTCCCACCAGCCTCAGAAAGAGAGAAGCAGAATCTCTCCTGCTCTCTTCCTCCATAATTGCCCTGGAGATGCTCTGAGGTGCTTCCTGCCCCTTTCCTCTGGGATCCCTTCCTGGGGCTCCTGAGGAGCATCCAATATTTACTGGCCATCATTGGATCGAGTGGGAAAGGAGCCCCAAAGGAAAGAGATCGCTGCGTTGGCTGCGATGAGGGCTGGGAGGGGATTGGAGACCCACATTTTGGACAAGGAGAATCGATGGCTGGAGAGAGGGGCGAAGGGGTCTTTTGTATCTTGGAGCGAAGGGAAGGACGCGACAAGAGGTATGAGGAAGTGACTTTATTCAGCTCATAGTAAACTGCGATTCAACGTGGCGTGGTTCGCGCCAAACATTTATACCCCAGGGTTTGAACGAGGAGCCAATGGGCGTCGAGTAGCTCGACCAATCAGGGCGAAGATTGAACCGGCTCCGCCCGGGAACCAATCAGGAAGGAGTCCTTTATTCGCGCGCTTGTATTTCCCGCGCTAGTATTCAACACCCCTCCCCCCCCAGTCAAAGAGTTCCCTTAGGAAGGGCAAACATAGTCTTGTAGGTAGGCGGGACGGTGGCGTTCTCGTCCCGATCTTCGTGGCTCCCCGGCGGTCGTCGACGGGGGGGGAACCGCCGGCGGAGGCGTGTCCGTGGTGGGGCGGTGCACCTGCGGCGCGGCCCCGTGAGAGAGCGCTGGCCCCAGGTCCCGTGCCCGATGTCCATCTGTCAGGGGTGGTGTTTCCGTGGCAGCCGGAGTGTCCGGTAGCGGCCCCGTGCAGTCCGGTAGGGGTGTAGGTTCAGAGTCTCGATAAGGGCTTCGAGGAAGGGAGTAGCCGGGTGAGGCGCGCCTGTCCGGAAAGTTCGCATCGGCTTGTCTCCCGTTCCCCGGGTGGAAACGGTCCGTAGGGAAAAGGGTCAACGAGGGTGGCTCCTGCTGGGAGCGGGTGTCTGAGGGGCTCGGGCCGTCTGTTTCCGCGGGAAGGCGACGCCTTAATTGGTCCACGTGGCGCCTCCATTGTGTTCCGTCGGCCAGGCCGACCCTGAAGGAACAGGGGCCGGTCAGAGCTGTGATGGTTGCGGGAGCCCACCGTGGATCCCCAGAAAAGGAGCGGGCCCATACAGGATCCCCTAGCTTAAACGCGTGGGAAGGAAGGGCCCCCAGGTTGCTTGGCGGATCTCCTGCGTAAAGTGGATGGAGCCTGTCTAGGGGGGTTCGCAATCTCCTACCCATCAAGAGCTCCGCGGGACTTTTATTTGTAGTTGGGCAGGGTATGGAGTGCTGGCTCAAGAGGTAGGCCGCTACTCTTTCTTGCCAGTCGCCCTGGCCCATGCGGCCCAAGGCTTCTTTCGCTGAGCGAACTGCGCGCTCCGCCCGGCCATTACTAGCTGGGTGATAGGGGGCTGTGGCCGCGTGTCTGATTCCTTGCTCGGCCAGGAATTCTTGGAACGTGGTGGAGGTAAACTGGGGCCCGTTATCGGAAACTATCACATCCGGTAACCCATGGGTAGCGAACATCTTACGGAGGGCCCTCACTGTACTCTCCGCTGTGGTGGAGGTCATGATTACCAGCTCCACCCACTTGGAGTAAGCATCGACTACTATCATGAAGTTCCGGCCGTGGAAGGGCCCGGCAAAGTCGATGTGTAAACGGGACCATGGGCCTCTAGGGATCTCCCACTCACGAGGGGCGGCTGTGGGGGGATTCGGCCTAGAGTTTTGGCAGATCCTGCATCGGCCTACGTAGTCTGCAATTTCCGAGTCTAACAAGGGCCACCACACGTAGCTACGGGCTAAGGCTTTCATTCGCGCTATGCCTGGGTGGTTTTTGTGGAGTGCGGGCAGGATTCGTGCCCGCAAGGCCGTGGGGATCACTACCCTATCCCCCCAGACAAGACACCCCCCGTGAAGGGCGAGTTCGGCTTGTCGCACTTTAAATGGACGGAATTCTTCCGCTACCTTTTCCGTGGGCCACCCCCTCAAAACCCATGAAGCAACCTGAGATAGGACGGGGTCAGCCTTTGTGCAGGCTGCAACGTCCGCGGCCGAGACGGGGAGGTCGGATTCGGCGATGGACAGAACAGAGAGCGCGGGCACGTGGGCTGTGTCCGTCTCTGGCAGAGGGCAACGGCTTAGAGCGTCTGCGTGCCCTAGCTGTTTGCCCGGACGGTATAACAGCGTATACGAATACGCCGTTAGGAACTCCGTCCACCGAGTCATGCGGGGGGACAAAATGGGGGGAGTTGGCTTGTCGCCCGCCAGTAGCCCCAGGAGGGGCTTGTGATCCGTGACCAGGGTGAATTTCCTACCGTAGAGGTAGTCATGGAACCGCTTAATGCCGGACACTGCAGCCAGGGCCTCTTTATCGATTTGGCTGTAGTTCCGCTCCGTGGAGGAGAGTGTCCGGGAATAGAAAGCTATGGGGGCTTCTGAGCCGTTCGGGAGGGCGTGGCTCAGAACCGCCCCTACGCCATAGGGGGAGGCGTCGCACGTCAGAATTAGAGGCATCCTATCGCTGTACTGGATTAGGACTGCCGATGAAGTTAAAATATCCTTTATAGCCGCGAACGCGTGTGCTTCACGGCTACCCCATTTCCAGGCCGCTGACCGGTCAAGTAGTCGGTGTAGCGGCTCAGCTAGTGACGCCTTGTGGGGGATAAAAGGGGCGTAGAAGTTTAAAAGCCCCAGGAACGCCTGTAATTCTGCCCTAGAGGTGGGTGCGGGTGCGCTTTTGATGGCGGCAACTTTGGAAGGAGTGGGGTGGATGCCTTGGGCATCAATGAGGAACCCCAAGAATTCAACCTTGGGAACAGCGATTTCGCATTTGCTGCGCTTCAATTTCAGTCCTGCCTCCCTAAAACGTGTGAGGACCTCCCGCAGTGTTTTCAGGAGTTCCGAGTGACTGGGGGCTGCGACCAGGACGTCGTCGAAGTAGGGAACGACGCCTGGGAGCCCATGGAGCAACCGCTCCATGAGGCTCTGGAAAATCCCAGGGGCGACCGAGACGCCGAATTGTAGGCGGCGGCAACGGAAGGCCCCGCGGTGGGTGACGATGGTCTGGGCTGTAGCCGCATCGTCGTCTACGGGAAGCTGCTGGTAGGCCTGTGCCATGTCTAGCTTGGCGAAAATGCGGCCCTGTCCTAAAGAGTGGAGTAGGTGCTGCACTACGGGAACAGGATACGGGTTTGCCTGCAGGGCCAAATTGATGGTCGACTTGTAGTCGGCACATATCCTCACCGATCCGTCGGGTTTGACCGGGAGGACTATGGGGGTTTCCCAACGGGCGTGATCTACGGGCTCGAGTACCCCCTGCTCGATAAGTTTATCCAGTTCGGCGTCTACCTTTGCTCTCAATGCGAAGGGGACCCTGCGTGCCTTCAGCCTAACGGGAGCGACCTGGGGGTCAAGGCAGAGGGAAATGGGGGTGCCCTTGTAACAACCCAATTTCCCATCGAACACATCCGCGAACTCATCTAGGACGCTATCTGCGGAGAGGGGAACTACCCTGTGCACCCCTTCTATGGTGAGGCCCAAGGCAGGAAACCATTCCAACCCCAGGAGAGCGGGCAGGTCGTTCCTGACGATTAGGACTGGGAGTTTCCCCTTAAAATTCCCGTATTCCACCCGGATGTGGAATATCCCAGCTGTGGGAATCCCATTTCCCTGGTAGTCTAGGAGGGAGACCCCGACGGGGCGCAATCTGCTCTGGGGAACCCCGGGACAAAGGCGGGAAAACAAAGCCCAAGATAGGAGAGAACGGGAAGACCCGGAGTCCACCTCCATTTGACAAAGCTGACCTTCGAGCCGGACGGCGGTGCTTATCTTGCGGCTACCAGCGGGAACGTGGGATGCCTGGTAGACCACGCAGTCGGCGCTGGAGGGCTGGTAGGTTGAATGGCAGTCCTCAGCTCGCCTCGCGGAACGTGGCTGTTGGCGGCGTTGCGGTTGCGATGCCTGGCGCTGGTCGCTGGGCTGCATAAACGATGGGGCTGGCAGGAGAGCCCGGCAGACCCTGGCGAGGTGCCCTTCTCCTCGGCAGCGGCGGCAGACGGCAGAACGGAACGGGCAGGCTGCGCGGCTGTGGCGGCCGCCGCATCCGCGGCAAGGTGCGCTTGCGGCTGGCTGAGCGGGCGTCGGTGGTTGATGAGGTGGCCTCCGCTTCGGCTGCGTCCTCATTTGCCCGACGGTTTCCTCCTCCTCCTCCTCCTCGTCTTCGGCAGGGGAGAGGTCGTCGACGAGGTTCGTCTGGGTGGACGGCCCCGCGGCGGCTTGCGCGGGGGGGTTCAGCTGGAGGCGTTCCATGTCGGCCGTGGATTGTTCGGATAGTTCGGCTGCTCGCGCTGTCTCCACGGCTTGCAAAAGGGTGATTTTGTGATTCCGGAGCATGCGGCTGCGCAATTGCACGTCGCGGACCCCGCACACAAACTGTTCCGCGAGGTTCTCCTCCAGGTCTGCAAAATCACACTGGGCGGCCACTGTGCGCAAAGCCTCCAGGAACTGGCTGATGGATTCGTTGGGCTTTTGCACTCGGCGGCGGAAAGCGAAACGGCGTGCAAATAGAGAGGGTGAGGGAGCGTAGTGGTTCCTCAGCCTGGACATCAGCTCGTCCCACCCCAGTTTGTAGGCTGGCCTCGGGGCGGCCAGGGCTCTCGCAGAGGCGAACATGGAAGGCTCACAGCAGGACAGGAAGAAACTGCATTTCTCCTCGTCGGTCTGAGCCTGGTTCTTCGAGGCGATCAGGTAACACTCGAAACGCTCCATGAACCCGTCCCATGATTCTCCGGTGGCTCCGCCGAATGGCGCGAAAGGAGGAAGCGACGATGCCATCGTGGTGTGGAGCCGGAGGGAGAGAGAGGAAAGGCGGAGAAAATTTCGCGTTCGCTGCCGGAGTTCTCAGTCTGAAGGTAGCGTTCGAGCTGGTTCAGACGCGGTGGCAGCTGGTTGTTCTTCTCCGTGGTCGCGGGAATCGGAATCCCACCTTCGTCGCCAGTTTTGTATCTTGGAGCGAAGGGAAGGACGCGACAAGAGGTATGAGGAAGTGACTTTATTCAGCTCATAGTAAACTGCGATTCAACGTGGCGTGGTTCGCGCCAAACATTTATACCCCAGGGTTTGAACGAGGAGCCAATGGGCGTCGAGTAGCTCGACCAATCAGGGCGAAGATTGAACCGGCTCCGCCCGGGAACCAATCAGGAAGGAGTCCTTTATTCGCGCGCTTGTATTTCCCGCGCTAGTATTCAACAGGGTCCATTTGTGCCAAAGCGGAGGCTCCTTCCCTCAATAGAATACTGGAACCCTGCAACCAATTGGGACCCCATAAGATGTTGAGACCCTGGAAAAAGTTCAGGGAAGAGCAACTAAGATGCTCAAAGGCCTGGAGACTAAACCGTAGGAAGAACGGCTGCAGATTTTGGGTCTGGCTAGTCCAAAGAATAGAAGAATTAGGGGTGACACGATAGCATCATTCCAGCATTTGAGAGGCTGCCACAAAGAAGAAGGGGACAAATTATTCTCCAAAGCACCAGATGCAAACCAAGGAACAACGGATGGAAACTAAAGAAAGGGAGAAGCACCCTGGAATTAAGGAGAAACCTCCAACCAGTGAGGAGAATTCACCAGTGGAACAGAAGTCGACTCCAGAAGTTGTGGGGGCTCCTTCGCTGGAGGTTTTGAAGAAGAGACCAGACAGTCCTTGTCTGAGATGATTTAGGTTCTCCTGCTTGAGCAGGGGGCTGGACTAGAAGACCTCCAAGGTACCTTCCAGCTCTATTCTCTTCTATTCTATTCTCTATTCCATTCTATTCTATCCTATCCTATTCTAGAGGAGGAGGCCTCAGACACATTTTCTGGGCTGCTCCCTCAGGAAGATCATGGCCGTTAACACACAAAAACCCCTAAAACTGTCATGAGATGGTACATTCCAACGACTCTCTGCCTGCCTAGGACCCCCCTGTCCAAGTGGATCAGACCGAAGAAGCTGCTGGGAGGAGCAGCAAAAACTCTCAGCTAATGAAAAATAAACCCCGTTGCCATGACTACGTTTCCAGGCATCCATCTTGAGGTTGTCAAAGAGAGAATGGAATAGAAATAGAATAGAATTTAGAATTGAATGGAATGGAATATAATAGAATTTAGAATAGCTTAGGATAGAATAGAATAGAAATTAGGATAGGATAGGATAGGATAGGATAGGATAGGATAGGATAGGATAGGATAGGATAGGATAGGACAGGACAACAGAATAGAATAGAATAGAATAGTATTTAGGATAGGAGAGGAGAGGATAGCGTAGGATAGGATAGGATAGAATAGAATAGAATTTAGAATACAAGGGAATAGAATTTAGGATAGCATAGGATAGGATAGAAAAGGAGAGTATAGAATAGAATCGTGTTTAGGAAAGGAGGGGACAGGAGAGAAAAGGATAGGATAGAATAGAATAGAAATTAGGATAGGATAGGATAGGACAGAACAGGACAGAACAGAATAGAATAGAATAGTATTTAGGATAGGATAGGATAGCGTAGGATAGGATAGGATAGAATAGAATTTATAATACAACAGAATAGAATTTAGGATAGCATAGGATAGGATAGAAAAGGAGAGTATAGAATAGAATAGTGTTTAGGAAAGGAGAGGACAGGAGAGAAAAGGATAGGATAGAATAGAATAGAAATTAGGATAGGATAGAATAGGATAGGATAGGATAGGACAGAACAGGACAGAACAGAATAGAATAGAATAGTATTTAGGATAGGATAGGATAGAATAGAATTTAGAATACAATAGAATAGAATTTAGGATAGCATAGGATAGGATAGGATAGAATGTAGGATAGGATAGGATAACTTTATTGTCACTAATCAGCATACATTCAAGTGAAATTTGATTGCATAGAGCTCACAAAGTGTTGCATCCTCCAATATACACTACACAAAGGTAACTCAATGAATAAATAAATAACTCTTATGTGTATACCCACACAGACACCTATATTATATGACCCAGAGAAACAACTCAGTCTAGTTCGGATACATAGATGTACATGGGGAGAAAAACGAATCCTGAGTTTGCCAGATGGAGGGCATTGAGGAAAAAGCCGTAACAGAATCCAGGGCTCCTGGTGGAAATCCTTGGAAACCCCCTCCCAGAGGAGAGCAACAGCGGGCATGTGGGGTCTCCAACAATGCTTTCACGTTTAAGTGCATCGCTTAGTAACTGTCATTAAGTGAGTCCAGCTTTTCCCATTGACTTGGATTGTGAGAGGCTGGCCGGGAAAGTTGGCTGGGAAACTTCTGGATCAAGAAGAGTTTGTACTCTGATCTTTCCATAAATTATGGGCCGGACAGCATCTCTCCTTCCCAGCTGCACCGTCTGCCCCCAATCTCCCACTTCACAAAAGAAATCCCAAAGGAAATTAAGTGAAGCTGGTCTGTTTGATGAGAGGAGAGGGCTTGAGGATCCAGGGTGGAAAACAAGAGGGAGGAGAGATGGTGGATTGAGAGGGAGTTGAGTGACCCACTTCATTCCTTCAGCCTTGGAGAAAGGTCCTCTCTAGGGTCTGCAACAAACCACTGCAGCCTTCATAGTTCTTGGATAGGAAGCCAGTTAAGCATTCCCTTCCTTCCATTTGTTTCCCCCCATCTCCTTCCCTCCTTCTCTCCCTCCTTCCCTCCTTTTCTTCCCCGCACCCTCCTCCTTCCAACAACCCCCTCTCCTTCTCCCTCCCCAACTCATTTAGCACTTTGAGGAACATTCTGGGGGCTCACTTCTCCTGGGAGCCTTGGGGGGGGGGGCTTTCCCCCATTTCCCCTTTTTATTCCATGGACTTTGCCTGAGACCTCTCGGGGTCTTTCTTTTAGCATTTGTGACCCTCCACATGGAAAGGTCCACAGATGCTGGAGGGGGAACCCCTGGCATCCCCACCTAGCTGGATCAAAGATTATGACATCACAGCACATGTCATAAACCTTGACTGGGCTGTCCTGGCTCATTTACCTGCCATTAGTTCGCAAAGATGGCAGGTAATTACATTGCGAGAATAAAAAGGCGGCTGAAGCCCAATAATAGAGGTAGGAGACAATTAGAAACAATTTATTGACTATCTTCTTAGCATTAGCAGCAATTGTGAAGAGTTTAGGTGCCAGAAGTATCAGCTGGCACCTAATATTTGACAGGAAGATGATGGTCAATAAGTTTGTGTATTTAAAGAAGTCTGTTTTTTTTTCCAGTAGTTCCAGAGATACAGCCCTCCCTTGGGCCATGGGGACACCCTGAGGTAGGTAACCTATAGCCACAAGACTAGGTAGGAGATGAGCCATGAAGGTAAACATGGCTCATTGGGGTTAACTGGGCTGGAGGGATTTCTCTGGGCTCAGCCCAAATGACCTCATCATCTTCCTTTGTTTTTCAGCGAATAACATCCCGTGGGGGCCACTTGCCCCCGATAGAGCCAGGGTGTCCCCCGCAGCGGTCCAACACCCCCTGCCCCCCTCAGGTAAGCAATTTAAATCTTCGGGGGAAGCTTTTGAGTGTCCATTACTGAGCATATCATAATAGGACATGCAAAAGCTCAGTGTGAGGGTGGGGATAGTGGAAGGTGAGTGAGAGGATATATCAGTTTATTCACACCTGCTTTTTAAAAAACTTTTCCAGACCTTGGAAACCCCTGCTTGGGAACCACCGAGGACGTTAAAGAGAGAGGACATCACGTAAGTCTACATTCTAACTGTTAGGAAATTTCTCCTCCGTTCTACGTTGCTTCTTTCTAGAGTCTCAACACCTTTTTTACATCTTAGTAGCCAAAACTGGATGCAGGATTCCAAGTGTGGCCTCCCCAAGGCCTTATAAAGTGGAATCAACACTTCACTTGATCTGATTCTATCCCTCTCTGGATGCAGCCTAGAACTGGGTTGGCTTATTTGGCAGCTGCTGCACACAGCTGGCTCCTATTTAAACGGTTGTCTACTAGGACTCCAAGATGCCTCTCCCAGTTACTACTATTGAGCCAGGTACCACCTATACTGTACCTGTGCATTTTGTTTTTCTTGCCTAAAGGTAGAACCTTATTTTTTTCACCATTGCATTTCATTTGGTTAGATTTTATTTATTCATTCATTCATTCATTTGTCAAGAAGTACAAGGAAGCAAGTATGAAATCTGTTGATACAATCCAGAATCGTCTTTCTTTTATCCTTTGGGCCACAGTACACAAACCCTCACATGCAATCCGGCCACTGCCATTTCCCTCGGCCCCCGCCACGCCTGGGGGTGTTTTGGGGGGTTGCAGCCGGTTCCTCCCCCTCCCTTGTCCCCAGCCAGGATCAGCCTTGTAGATAGGATGGCCCAGTCTCTCTTAATGGGCCCTGGACTGAAGAAAAGGTTTGATGCTTCAAGTGAGAAAAACAGGGGCTAATTTCTCTCTGGTCTTTGTCTTTGCAGCGGCAGAAGGAGGAGGAAGAATGAGGAGCTCCAGAAAATGGATCCCCAGCTTGCTAATAAGACCCCAGAACTCTGCAGAGAGCTTGAGGAGAAGGAGAGGAGGTGAGACATTCTCTGGTAGCAGCCCTGACTTGGGCTAAAGGGTAAAGCTAAACCACTTAGCAAGGAAGGGGAAGGGAGTTTTAGGCAGTTTTTATTCTAAATAGGTTGGATGGTTTGAGGGAAAACCAGAGGGGGCTAATTTCGCTCCTGTCTTCCTCTTTTACAGAATCATGGAATTGGAGGAAACCCTCAAATTTGAGAAGGAGGAATACCGGAGCCTCCTCTGCAGAGTTCTGGAGCAAGCTGGGGAGAAAAGGGAGCTCCTCATTCAAAACAAAAAGCTGCAGGAACAACTGGACAGGTAAGAAATTTATAGAAGAATCCGTCCGTCCGTCCGTCCGTCCATCCGTCCGTCCGTCCATAATTTCTCTTCTTTCTCTTCATAATTTACAGGAATGCCACCATGTTTGAGACCATGGTGGAGGAACGCGTGGCCCTCAAGGCCGAAGTGGAGACACTTCGGCAGGAAAACCGGAGGTTGAGCGGGGAGAACACCTTCCTAACCAAGACCTTCAGGGACCGGCTGAGGAGGTGAGGAGCCCTTAGGCAGGTGGGGGGAGGGGGAATAGCTGAATATTAGACTGGGGAGGCCACATTTGAAGACCGGCTATTAATTCTCCCCTTCTGCTTCTTCCAGAGCAAGAGAGTCCCTCACCCGACGACCTTTGTGAGGGACATCACGAGGGAAAGGAGAGGACCAGGAGGAGGACTTGGAGAAGCTCCCGAGGAAACCATCGAAGGAAACATCTGCCGGGAGCTTCGGGTAGCCTCCTCCTCCCCTTCCCCTCTTCCTCCCCTCCCCCTCTTCCTCCCTTCCCCCTCTTCCTCCCCTCCCCCTCTTCCTCCCCTCCCCCTCTTCCTCCTCCCTTCCCCTTTCTCCTCCCCCTTCCTTCCTGTTCCCTCTCCCTCCCTTTCCTCCCCCTCCCTTCCCCTCCCCCTTCCCCACCCCTCCCCTCCCTTCCCCTTTCCCACCCGTCCCCGTCCCCTCCCCTCCCCCCTCCCCCTCCCTTCCCCCCTCCCCCCACCCCCTCCCCTCCCCCCTCCCTTTCCCCCTCTTCCCTCTCCCCCTCCTCCCCATCCCTTTCTCCTCTCCCTCCTCCCCTTACCCTCTTTTTCCCCTTCCCTCTTTCCCTCCTTTCCTCCTCCCCTTCTCTTCCTTCTCCTCCTCATTCTTCTCCTCTTTCCTCTTCCTTCCTCCCCTTCATTCTTCTTCTCCTCCTTCACTTTCCTCTTCCTTCTTCTCCTTCCTTTTCCTCCTCCTCTTTCTTCCTTCTTCCTCCTGCTCCCACTTCCACTCCTCCTTCTCTTGTCTTCTTTTTTCCTTTCTCCTTCCCCTCTTCCTCTCCCCTCTTCCACCACCACCTCCTTTTCCTCCTTATCATCACATTCCCATCTTCTCCACCAGCACAGCCTCTTCTTCCTTCTCCCTCTCCTTCCCCCTCCTCCCACACCTCCTCCCCCTTCCCCTTTATCTCTTCCTGTCCTTCCTACTTCCTCTCTTCCCTCTCTCCCTCCTTCTCCTTCTCTCCCTCCTTCCTTCAGCTTATTCTTCTTCTCCTTCCTCCTCCTCCTCCTCCTCCTTTCTCCTCATTCTTCTCCTCCTCCTCCCTCCTTCTCATTCTTCTTCTTCTTCCTCCCCCTCCTCCTCCCCAGTTCTTTCCCCTTCATCTCTAACCTTCCTCTTCTCCTCCTTCCTACTGGTCCTCATTCTTCTTCTTCTCCTTCCTCCATTCTCCTCCTTCTCATTCTTTTCTTTCTCCTTCTCTTTTTCCTCTCTCCTTTAATACCACCTCCTCATCATCTTCCTTATCATCCTCATCACATCCTCTTCTTCACCATCACTTCCTCTTCTTCCTTCTCCCTCACCTTCTGCTTTTCCTGCTCCCTACTCCTATTCCTCCCCCGCCTTTCCCTACTCCTCCCTCCTTTCCCTCCTCCCTTCTCCTCCTCCCCTCCCCTCTCTTCCTAATCCCCTCCCCCTCCCCTCCCCCTCCCCTCCCCCTCCCCCCCTTCCCCCTTCCCTCCCCCTCCCCTCCCCTCCCCCCCTCCCTTCCCCCTCCCTTCCCCCTCCCCTTCCCCCCTTCCCCCTCCCTTCCTCCTCCCCCTCCCCCCTCCCCTTTCTCCTTCCTCTCCCCCTCCCTTCCCCCTCCCTCCTCCCCCTCCTCTTCCTCCCCCTCCCCTTCTTGGCCTTCCTTCCCCCATTTTCCCTTCGTCCCCTCCCCCTCTCCCCTCCTTTCCCTCCCTCTCCTCTCCCCTCCCCTCTCCTTTCCCTCCTTATCTCTGCCTCCATCACAGCCAGCCGTCCCTGGAAAGGCCTCCTCGCTCAACTTCCTGAGGGTCACGCAAGACTCCACCATGGTTTTGTTTGGTCCAGTTGTTCCTGTTTGTTTTTTTGTAGCTGCCCTCATGCGCATGGAGTCCTGCAAGAGTTTCCGAGGTCCCAGAGGACAAATGCCACCCTCTGTAATTATCACAAAACCAATTTTGAGACTCTTCTGAGGCTTATCCATTCTGCCTTTGATGCAAACATCAGACTGAAGCAACACACAAGAGAATTTGGATCAGAAAAGGATGAATCTCTCCAGTCATGCACTGCGTGGCAGAGGTTTTCAGATAAGCATGAGCTATGCTGTTGTAGATCCTTTTCCTTTCCAGGCGAAGCTCAGTTTGTCTCTGAATCGGGACAGCCACTGGCACTCCCATCTTGTCAGGGGGCTTTGACGTCTTCCAAGTCTTCGTGTTGTTCGATTTCCGAAACAGGAAGGAGGTGGATCCATCCCTGTGAATTATGGACCTTCTGCTTCTGCTTCTCATGCTCCTGATGTGTCAGCCGGTCTGTGGGAAGATGAGAGTGAAGTGTCCACTGAATGTGGGGCACCAGAATGGAAATAAGCCATGGAGCTACTAAAGGCCAGGAGATTATCTCATTGGTATATAATCACAATGGAGCGAGTAGCATCGGATGTCAGGTTGCCTTTCAACAATGTTCCTACTGTTGAATTATTTCACAGCATAATTATATCATCATTTACTTTTTCCAATTAAGGCATAAGTGTATCATTTTCCATTTCCAAAATTTTGTTTTTTTTCCCTTAGCCATTGATAAAACAAGTCCCATATCTTATAAAATTGTTCATCCTCTTGCTCTCTAATTTCAAATGTCAATTTACTCATTTCGGCACAGTCCATTATTTTTCGAATGATTTCTTCCTCTTTTGGTATTGTTTCATTTTTCCAGTTTTTTGCAAATACAATTCTGGCTGCTGTTACAACATTTACAATCAAATATTTTAAGTCTTTGTTGTAGGTTTCTGGTAGAATTCCCAATAAAAAGACCTTTGGTTTAAAGTCTATTTGTTTGTGTATCATTTTCTCCAACCACATGTGGATTTTAGTCCAGTATCTTTTGGCTTCAGTGCAAGTCCACCACATGTGGTAGTATGAGCCAGGTATCTGGTGACATTTCCAACACTTTTCTGATTTATTCTTGAACATTCTTGCGATTCTGGTCGGGGGTAGATGCCACCTGTAAAACATCTTATACAAGTTTTCTCTATATGCAGTAGACATTGTCATTTTGTAATTTTGAGACCACAATTTCTGCCAATTCTCTAAATCAATCCCATACTTAAAATTTTCCCCCCAAGCAATCATAGTTTCTTTAACTTGTTCTTCATGCAATTTAAACTCCAATAAATATCCATATAGTTTTTTAATTACTTTTTCATCGGTACCTGTTAGAATTTTGTCTAGCTCAGTCATTTTATTATAGAGACCTTTAGTTTTTCTATCTTCATTATATCTAGATTGTATCTGTACATATGAATAATTTCCATCCCTTCTTGCTTCAACTCTTGACTAGATTTGAGCTCACCCTCTGCATTCAATAATTCTATATATCTAACTGTTTGTTCCTTTTTATGTATTATCGGATACGAGAATGCTTCAATTGTTGATGTCCAGACTGGAATTTTTAAATAGTGTAATTTTTTAATCTTTTCCCAATTTAACAACAACGCCTCCCTTATATAATGTCTTCTAAAATAACCATGTGGTTTAGTTCCCTTATACCATAAGAAAGCATGCCATCCCAACAGCAAATCGTGACCTTCTACGTTCAATAATCTAGAGTTTTTTTAATGATATCCACTCCTTAATCCACATCAGGTTTGCTGCCTGATAGTATAGCTCCCAATCGGGTAAACCAAAACCTCCTCTTGATCTAACATCTTGTAGTAATTTAAGCTTTATTCTAGCTTTTTTCCCTTGCCAAATAAATTTCAAAACTATTTTATTTAAGTCTAGAAAAAAATCCTTACCCAGTCTGATTGGGATTGTCTGAAACAGATATAGAATTCTAGGTAGAATGTTCATTTTAATTGTGGAAATTCTTCCCATCATTGATAAATGCAAGTTTCCCCATTTCTCCAAATCGATTGCTATTTGTCGTTTTAATCTGGTATAATTATCCTCTTTAAGAGTGCTACATCTAGGTGATAAATGTATCCCCAAATATTTAATCTTACTTGTGTTTTGAATCTGCAGCATTTCTGACAACTGATCCTTTTGTGTAGCTGGGATATTCTTTGTCATGATCTTTGTTTTATCTTTGTTTATTTTCAAGCCTGCTACTTCTCCATATTCCTCTATTCTTTCTAACAATTTGGGTGAGGTTTCTAATGGATCTTCAAGAATGAAAACTAAGTCGTCTGCGAACGCTTGCAGTTTATACTCTTCTCTCTTAATTTTCATTCCTCTTATTTCTTCTTCTTCTCTAATCTTTCTATTTAAGACCTCTAGTGTTAGGACAAAGAGCAGCGGTGATAGTGGGCAGCCTTGTCTTGTACCTCTCTTTATTTCAATCGGTTCTGTTAGTTCTCCATTTACCATTATCTTTGCTGCTTGTTTCTGGTATATCGTTCGTATACTTTGAGTGAATTTCTTGCCAAAGTTCATCTGCTCCAGTTGCAAAAACATAAACTGCCAATTCACATTATCAAAGGCCTTCTGCGCATCGAGGAACATCAGTGCCAATTGTTTTTCTGGGTGGGCCTCATAGTATTCCAAGGTATTTAAAATTATTCTCATATTGTCTTTGATTTGTCTTTTATATAAGGAAGTACTAATATAAGGTCTGGTGATATAATGTATAAGGTTAAGAACTTATTATAATGATATTTCGCTGCTGATAAGGCAATTCTAATAGGGGAACAAATGAAAACTGGTATATATAGGCAGCGATGCCTTGTTGAACAATGAAGGAATAAGATCTCTGTTTGAAGGTATGAAATGCAAGATTAACAATGAATAGAAGTATATTCTCTGGGGGAAAACAATGCTAATGTTAACTGAATATATATTGTAGAAGGAAAATGAGACCCTTAGTTACATTAGAGGAAATATCTGAGATGGTAAACATTATTTGAAGATGTAGATGTTAAAACAACCGTAATCAAACGACATGCTGCATGTGATGATGGTTTTTTTTCTTTTTTGTTTTTGTTTTTGTTTTGTTTTTTTGTTTTTCCCTTTCCTTTTTGGACCTTTTTTTGTCCTCTTTGGCCTCCCCCCCTCCCCCCACCCTTTCCCCCCCCCTTCTTGAACCTTTTTTTTTGTCCTTTTTGGCCTCCCCCCCTTCCCCCACCCTTTTTTCCCCCTCTCTCCCTTGTTTTATTTTGTTGTTTTTTGTTTTTTAAACCCTAGCTTATTGTGGTGCTTATTAAATATACAATAGAGAGATACGGGATGTATAAACTTAGTAGGGATGCACCTGTGATTAAACGACATATTGTATGTGAAGATGGGTTTTCCCTCCCCCCCCCCTTTTTTCTTTCCATCCTCTTCCTTTCCCATTGTTGTTTATGTAACAAAAAATAAAAATAATTAAAAAAAACAAAACAATGTTCCTACTGTTCAGACTGCATCGTAAGTTATTCAGGGTAATTGATTTGCACTTTCTTCATTTACAGTTCTAACCCCCTCTAGAGAGAATTTTGTTATGGCTAAATACATCTAACTCAGTACAATCCCCCCTCCCATTTCCCCTCAATAGAAAATGCATAGTAGAATAAGAGAAAGTGTGGCAGGCCAAAGATCCAAGAGAAAGATGGCTGCAGAAATATGACATTCACCCAGGTGAAGCCCAAGGACTGCTTGGCTAATGCTCATGTCTACCTCCACAGATGGAGAATCCTTTTTCTTTGGCAATCCTTGTTTTTCTCCTTAGCCTCTGCCACAATCCAAATGTATGGAAAAATGTTATCCTGGTTTTGTCAAGAGGGCTTGAGAAGGAGAGCCAGTTTGCTGCTACGGCTGTGTTCCTTGGCCGGAGGGGACCTTCTCCACTCAGGAAGATGGGAAACACTGGAGGAAAGCCAAGCTTTAAATCAGGGACGTGCAGTCACTAGAGGCAAGGGAGGCGGAGCCTCACCAGTCTCCTCAGGAAAAAGAAAGAAATTTAAATATTTTTTTTAAATAATTAAAGCCAAGATAGTTGCTACCAGATTCCAGGTCACTGTGGCTTGGTGTCTGCTTAGTGTTAACCAAAGCAGGAGGCGAGAGAACTCGGGGCCTCTTTTCCATAAGGAATTTTTCGCCTTCTAAAAGTTAATAAAGAGTTAAAAGGCAAAGAAGTTCAGATGGAAAAGAGGCACTAATTCTCCCGCCTCCTGATCTGCAAGCAGCCAATCATGTCTTCTTGAGCACGCTTACGTTGGGCGGGGTGTGCTTCAGAGGAGAGAGGAGTGGGCGAGAAGGAGGAGGCTGCCTCTTTGCTGCAGACCTGGGCGCTTGGGCAGCACCCGCGATGCAAAGTGCCCCACCATCCCCGATGCTGCCGCCCGCTGCCCCGGCCTGCTTCTCCAGGCTCTGCCGCTGGAAGTCCCGGATCGCCTCTGGGGTAAGGCTGGGTGAGAAGCGGAGCGGAGCTTCTCTACAGCCTCCCGGCACTGTGCAGAGGCTCTCACAGGAGCACGTGTCAGCGGCCAGCAGCCTGGAGCGGCCCCGGCTGTGAGACAAGGGAGCGCTTAAAGCAGCCGCTGCTGCCGCCACCGCCCCTCCTTCGCCCGGTGGGGTGGTGGCGGCGGCAGCGGCTACTTTAAGCTCTCCCTTGTCTCACAGCCGGGGCCGCTCCAGGCCGCTGGCCGCTGACACGTGATCCTGTGAGAGCCTCTGCACAGCGCCGGGAGGCCGCAGAGAAGCTTCGCTCCGCTTCTCACCCAGCCTTACCCCAGAGGTGATCCGGGACTTCCAGCGGCGGAGCTTGGAGAAGCAGCGGACGCAGGCCGGGACAGCGGGGGGGCAGCGGGGCACTTTGCATCGTGGGAGCCACCAAGCGCCTTTGCTGCAGACCCGGGCACTTGGTTGCTCCTGCGATGCAAATTACCCCCCCCCCCCCCGCCGAGGCCGACCGCTGCCCTGCTGAGCTGTTTCGCAAAAGAATGCCCAGCTGAGCCTCACCAGGTACAAACCTCACCGCAAGTCACTGCTTTAAATATATATGGATTTATCCAGAGCATTTTGATGAAAGTACTTAAAAGTTAAAGGTAAAGGTTCCCCTCGCAGATATGTGCTAGTCACTCCCAAATCCAGGGGGTGGTGCTCATCTCCGTTTCAAACCCAAAGAGCCAGCATTGTCCGAAGACGTCTATGTGGTCATGTGGCCGGCATGACTAAACCCCGAAGGTGCACGGCACACTGTAACCTTCCCACCAAAAGTGGTTCCTGTTTTTCTACTTGCATTTTTACATGCTTTCGAACTGCTAGGTTGGCAGAAGCTGGGACAAAGTCACGGGAGCTCACTCCAGGGATTCAAACCGCTGAACCTCCGACCCTTCTGATTGACAAGCTCAGCATCGTAGCTACTGAGCCGTGAAAGCACATATTAAAAGGCCATTTGAAGCTTAGCTGTTTTCTTGTTTATTTTCCAAATGCACAATTTCTTATCTAACAGGAATAACCCCAATAACTTGAAGGAGCGACTAGGAAGTGATAGGAAGGTAAGGCAAATTGGGTAAGCTTTACCATTACCAGGAAAAATGATTCTTCTGCTTGTAAGTTCAGATGCATCCTTCGATACATTCGGTGTATAAGACGCACCCAAATCTCCACCCGCTTTTAGGGGGGAATGTTATACTCTGGAAAATACGGTACCTTTCAAGGAACATCTCAATTCTTTGTAAATTAAGGAATTGCCTTAGGTCCATTTCTTTTCTTCATCTGAAGCAGACTTACATTATGTTGTCCCCCAAAATTGATGCAGAAAAATATATATCAGCCAAACAATTTCTATCAAGATCAGCAACCACCATAAACACAAAGATATTCTGAAATATGCACCAAGTTTCTGGATGATAAATTTCCAAATGAGGTCTGAGCAGGGTATTTACTTAGAAAAAATATCTGATTAAATATTGATCTCTAATAATGTAGGTTGCTATGAAAATTCTGCACTCTACATAAGTAATAATTAACATCCCAAGACTTCCTCCAATTTCATAGCCTTAGCCTCATATTATTTAGAAAATGACATTCTTCTCATCATTTTTTTGGTGAAATTGTTAAGAAACACATCTTGGAAAATCTTGCTATCAGTTATTGATCCTGTCATCAGTTATTGTCCCAATAAGATCTTCCTTGAAAGATAAAAGGATAGAATATTAAAGGAATATTGTGTTTAATTGCCTTTAACCCTTTTTGGTTTTTCAGATATAGAAAAATGCACCAAGTGTCCAGATGATAAATATCCAAATGACAAAAGAGTCAGATGTATCCCAAAAGTTATAACATTCCTGTCTTATGAAGAACATCTGACCATCACCCTGATCTCTTTTGCTCTAGTCTTGTTCCGAACCACAGGCCTTGTCTTAATCATCTTCATTAAATATCAAGAAACTCCCATTGTCAAGGCCAACAATCGGGACCTCTAATGCATCCTCCTGATCTCCCTCCTGCTTTGCTTCTTGTCTTCTTCTCTCTTCATTGGTCAACCAAGGAAAGCCACCTGCCTTCTCCGACAAACAGTTTTCAGCATCATCTTCTCAGCTGCTGTTTCTTCTCTCTTGGCCAAAACCATCACGGTGGTCTTGGCTTTCCTGTCCACAAAACCAGGAAACTAAGTGAAGAGATGGTTGGGGAAGAGTTTGGCCAACTCCATCATCCTCTCTTGTTCTAGAGTCCAAATATCATCTGCTCCATCTGGCTGCGAGTTTCTCCCCCATTCCCTGACTCTGACCTTCACTCCCAGCCTAGAGAGATCATCCTGCAATGCAACGAAGGAGCTGTTGTCATGTTCTACATAACCCTCAGCTCCATGGGCTTCTTGGCTGCCATCTGCTTCATGGTGGCTTTCCTGGCCAGGAATCTGCCTGGGGCCTTCAATGAAGCCAAGCTGATCATCTTCAGAATGCTAGTCTTCTGCAGTGTCTGGGTGACTTTTGTGCCCGCCTACCTGAGCACCAAAGGGAGATACATGGTGGCTGTGCAGGTCTTCTCCATCCTGGCCTCCAGTGTTGATTTGCTGGGCTGCAGCTTCATCCCCAAGTGCTACATTATCCTTCTGAGGCCAGACCTAACACAAAGGAACATCTTACAGCCAGAACAAATGTAAAAATATGAGGCACAACACCAGTATGATAGTTAAAGATTTGTAAAAAGTTGCTTTTATTTGAAATAAGACATTAATTAATTCCATTTAGATAGTATGTGGAAGTCAGAGGAAATGTTTCCAAAGGGAAAATGGTTGAATGACTGTGATTCTTGTAACTCCCTTCCCTTTCATTTCAATAAAACTTGCTAAAGAGGTCTATTGGTAACTGTGGTCTTTTTACAATTGCCAAAGTGTAGGATGCCACAGTCCCTGAGCTGGCTGTCTACCAATAACTGGGATTGAACCTTAGTCCATTCCATAGCTTAATCTGGCAACTCTTCCTTTATTGTTAAAAGAACAAATAGGGATTCTCAATCGAAAACATGCTTTAGAGGAGTGTCAGAACAGTTTAGTGAGGTCCACTGTCAGCTACTCCAACATATAAACCCCTCAGCCTCAATTGCTAAGGGCAGCTCCCTTAGTGTGCAGAGAAGAGCAACAGAGATGATCAGGGAGCTGGGGGCTAAACCATATGATAATTGATTGAGGGACTGGATATGTTTAGTCTAATGAAGAGAAGGACTACAAGGCAAGGGTGATATACTCCCGATTCAGTCCTATTCACCCAAATTGGTAGTAAAAATGCTAGTATTCACCCGAACCATTAGGAAAAAAATGCTTTAAAAAGTTTTTTAAAAGTTCAGACAATCAGCTGTGCTTTGGAACTTTTTAAAAACTTTTTTTAGCATTTTTAACTAAATGACCACTAGATGGCAGCAAAGAGTTAGATTTTTTTTCAGCAGCTTCATCCCTGGCATATAGAAGAAAAGATGTCTTCCATCACATTTGCACCTGCCATTTTGACTTTTTTGACCTTATTGAGGACACTTTCCCATTGTTGTCAGGCTTGGAGACCCACACCCTCAGTTTGGCCCCTATGACTTGGGATTGTAGTCCGACAGCAGTCCCAGAGCTGCTCTGATTGAGATTCTAACAAAATCAGTCTTAATACATGAGCTTGATTGGCTTGGGGCAGGAATCGGCTCTGCCTGCGGGTGTATTTTTTTCTCTGGATCAAATGATTCCTTTCAAGCAGCCACTTTTCAAATAGGTTTGTTAGGATTTCCCCCCCTGCAGATAATTAAACTGCATTTACTTCACAAATAACCCTAACCAAGCAATTAGATGAAGCAAGATGAGGAGATGCTCACAGCTCTTGTCACAAACGGAGGGTCTGGCTCAGTAGTCATTCAGCTGATCGGGAAAGGTCGTGCAGGCACCATACGCTGTACGGACGTATGCAATTGGCCTGTTTGCCACAAAAAATGGTAAGGAACGGCCCACTATTCTGGTACGGTAGCCGCTGCTCCCAGCTATCACCAGTACGCCATACCGAGCCATACCGCCTGGTACCCACCACTGGTCTGGCTGCATTTGGGTGCTTGATGAAAAACAGCGTGGAAAATTTACCCTCCTCAAGTAGGAAGGGCCATCGAGGGTTAAACAGAAAGCATGATAATACTGTACAGGTAGTCCTCCACTTATGACTGCAAGGGAGCCTGCCTATGACAGACAGAGGTTTGCAACAGTCCAATATTGGAGTGACTCCCACGCAGAAGAGCCGGTCGATTCATTTCCCAAAGCCCTTGAAGGCCGGAGAAAAAGCCACGGGTAGAAACTCAGGGAAGAGAGATGCAACCGGGAGTAATTTTCTGACAGGGAGAGCCATTAATCAGGGGAAGAGATTGCATCCTGGAAGTTGTGTTTCTCCTTTAGGGAAAATGTCATATTCTGCCTTTTTAATGTTTCCCAAAATATTTCATCCTTCTAGGAGAGGGGTGGGGGCCAACTTTCTACCTAAGATATGGAGTCAAAGGCTTTGGCTCTAAGGGGCTGCTGAATAAACGCCAGAAAACACCTAGAGGCGCAATAGCCAGCCCCCACCCCACCCCGTGACCCCCATTTTTGGTTTCAGGAGGCTTCAGGGAGGCCTGGTAGGCTCAAAACAGGGCAGAGGAGTGTGTGTACATGCAGCACCCATCACCACCACCCCAGCCCATTTTGGGTCCCATGGGGCTTCAGGAGGGCTTGCTAGGCCCAAAATAGGGCTTATGGGGTCAGGTACATGCGCTGGGAGAACACGGGGGGAGCACAGGGGGTCGCATGCATGTGTGGGGGGATGGGAGAGTACGGGGAGTGAACGCATGCACAGGGGGGCAGGGCACATTGCATTATGGGTGTGGCTGCGATATCGACACATGAGGTTATATGAAAGGAAGAAGTACTCAGAAGTGATTTCTCTTGATCTGGTTTTTTATTTTACATTTCCAAAACGTGGCATTTTAACAGGGGTGTGTAGACTTTCTTGGCTAAATACCGAAGAAAAAAAGGATTAAGTAATCCAACTCTTATACACATAGTGATGCTGACCTTAATATTTAAGTAGCTACTCAAATCCCTTAAGACTCTCCTAGAAAATGTACCGATTTCCCACTTTTCCTGAGCCTTTCTAAAATATCCAATAAATGGTTACAGCAATGTTTCCTGTAAGAGAGATTTCTGATTGTTGTAGTAGAAATAGCAACACTGAATTTATACACAGAAAGGTATTTTCAGTACATGAAGGCATTTTTAATATTTTTCAATTGAGGAAAAACTTTCAAGTAAAAAAATCAGTGGGCCAATTTCTCTCTGGTCCTCGTATTTACAACAACACAAAACAGTGGAAGGAGGAGCTCCTGAAGCAAAACTTTCATCTTGTCAATAACAAGGCAGAACTCTGCAGAGAGCCTGAGAAGTAGAAGAGGAGGGGAGACATTCTCTGGTGGCAGCCCTGACTTGGGCAAAGGGTAAAACTAAACCACTTAGCAAGGAAGGGAAAGGGAGTGCCTGGAATTTTTAGGTAGTTTTCATTTTAAACAGGTTGGATGGTTCAAGGGAAAACTGGGGGGAGGGCGGGGGACTAATTTCGCTCTTGTCTTCCTCTTTTACAGAATCATCTAATTGGAGGAAAATTTGAACAACAGGAATATCGAAGCCTCCTCTGCAGTTTTCTGGAGCAAGCTGAACAAACCCAAGGATGCAAATTATACTTGAGTTTTGATATTTCACAAAAGGAAATTTTTGGATGAGTCTATGCAGACGGACAAGCTCAGAAAAGACAAGCTCAGAAATCAAGGTTGGAGTTAAGCTACATAACTACTTTGCCGAAACCGCGAAATGAATTGAAGCCACCAATCGGAAATGTAGGTAAAAAAATTAACGGGCCAATTTCTCTCTGGCCCTCGGATTTAAAGCAACACAACATGGAAGAATGAGGAGCTCCTGAAAACGGATCCCCAGCTTGGGAGTAACAATCCAGAACTCTACAGGGAGCTTGAGAAGAAGGAGAGGAGGCGAGACATTCTCTGGCAGCAGCCCTGACTTGGGCTAAAGGGTCAAACTAAACCACTTAGCAAGGAAGGGAAAGGGAGTGCTGGGTATTTTTAGGTAGTTTTAATTTTAAATAGGTTGGATGGTTTGAGGGAAAACCAGAGTGGGCTAATTTCACTCTTTTCTTCCTCTTTTACAGAATCATGGAATTGGAGGAAGAACTAAAATGTGAGAAGGAGGAATACCGGAGCCTCCTCTGCAGAGTTCTGGAGCAAGCTGGGGAGAAAAGGGAGCTCCTCATTCAGAATAAAACACTGCAAGAACAACTGGACATTCTTTAAACTTCAGTCTTATTTCCTAGAAGCCATAATTTACAGGAATTCAATGTTATTTGAGACCATGGTGGACAAACGCGTGGTCCTCAAGGCCGAAGTGGAGAAACTGAAGTTGAGCTCAGACGAGGCCAACATCATCAAGACCTTCAGGGACCGGCTGAGGAGGTGAGGAGCCCTTAGGCAGGAGGGGGGAGGGGGGGATAGCTGAATATTAGACTGGGGAGGCCACATTTGAAGACCGGCTATTAAATCTTCCCTTCTGATCCTTCCAGGGCAAGAGAATCCATCCCCCTCCCCCTCCCCCCTCCCCTTTTTCCTTCTTCTCCCCCTCCCTTCCCCCTCCCTCCTCCCCCTCCTCTTCCTCCCCCTCCCCTTCTTGGCCTTCCTTCCCCCATTTTCCCTTCGTCCCCTCCCCCTCTCCCCTCCTTTCCCTCCCTCTCCTCTCCCCTCCCCTCTCCTTTCCCTCCTTATCTCTGCCTCCATCACAGCCAGCCATCCCTGGAAAGGCCTCCTCGCTCAACTTCCTGAGGGTCACGCAAGACTCCACCATGGTTTTGTTTGGTCCAGTTGTTTCTGTTTTTTTTTTTTTGTTGTTGTTGTTTTGTTGCTAAGGTATGGCTCCCATTGTTATCAAATATTGGAATAAAATTCCAAATGAAAAGCTTGCCAGGGGCCAAAAGAAACATTGCAGGAGCAGAGAAGAAAAGTGTTTCTCTAAAGATCACCTGGCACACTCTGAAGAGAAAGCCACCTCCTCTCTACCAGAAAAAGGAAGGAATGAGGAGCTCCTGAAAGAAAATTCCCAGCTTGCGATTTCCAACGCAGAACTCTGCAAGGAGCTGGAGAAGAAGGAGAGGAGGTGAGACATTCTCTGGTAGCAGCCCTGACTTGGGCTAAAGGGTAAAACTAAACCACTTAGCAAGGAAGGGGAAGGGAGTGCCGGGGATTTTTAGGCAGTTTTTATTTTAAATAGGTTGGATGGTTTGAGGGAAAACCAGAGGGGGCTAATTTCGCTCTTGTCTTCCTCTTTTACAGAATAATGCAATTGGAGGAAGAGCTGCAGTTTGAAAAGGAAGAATACCGGAGCCTCCTCTGCAGAGTTCTGGAACAAGCTGGGGAGAAAAGGGAGCTCCTCATTAAAAGGCTGGAAGAACAACTGGGCAGGTAAGAAATTTATAGAAGAATCCATCCATCCATCCATCCATAATTTCTCTTCTTTCTCTTCATAATTTACAGGAATGCCACCATGTTCAAGACCATGGTGGAGGAACACGTGGCCCTCAAGGCCGAAGTGGAGACACCGGCAGGAAAACGGAAGGTTGAGCTGGGAGAACGCCTTCTTAACCAAGACCTTCAGGGACTGCAGGAAAGCTGCAGGAACAACTGGATAGGTAAGAAATTTATACAAGAATCCATCCATCCATCCATCCTTCCTCTTTTACAAAATAATAGAATTGGAAAAAGAACTTAAATGTGAGAAGGAAATATATAGGAGCCTCCTCTGCAGAATTCTGGAGTAAGGGGGGGGGGGGAGAAAAAGGAGCTCCTCATTAAAAGGCTAGAAGAACAACTGGACAGGTAAGAAATTTCTATCATCTATCTATCTATCTATCTATCTATCTATCTATCTATCTATCTATCTATCTATCTATCTATCTATCTATCATGAGAGAACTAATTTCTTCACTTTCTTTTCATATTTACAGGAATTCCATCATCTTTGAGACCATGGTGGAGGAACGTGTGGCCCTCAAAACCGAACTCTGCAAGGAGCTGGAAAAGAAGGAGAGGAGGTGAGACATTCTCTGGTAGCAGCCCTGACTTGGGCAAAGGGTAAAACTCAACCACTTAGCAAGGAAGGGAAAGGGAGTGCCGGGGATTTTTAGGCCGTTTTAATTTTAAATAGATTGGATGGTTTGAGGGAAAACCAGAGGGGTCTAATTTCGCTCTTGTCTTCCTCTTTTACAGAATAATGCAATTAGAGGAAGAACTAAAATGTGAGAAGAAGGAATATCGGAGCCTCCTCTGCAGCGTTCTGGAGCAAGCTGGGGAGAAAAAGGAGCTCCTCATTAAAAGGCTTGAAGAACAATTGGACAGGTAAGAAATTTATAGAAGAATCCATCCATCCATCCATCTATCTATGAGAGAACTAATTTCTTCTCTTTCTCTTCATAATTTACAGGAATGCCATCTTGTTCGTGACCATTGTGGAGGAACGTGTGGCCCTCAATGTCGAAGTGGAGACACTTCTGCAGGGAAACCGGAGGTTGAGCGGGGAGAAGGCCTTCTTAACAAAGACCTTCAGGGACCGGCTGAGGAAGTGAGGAGCCCTTAGGCAGGAGCGGGGAGGGGGGAATAGCTGAATATTAGACTGGGGAGGCCACATTTGAAGACCGGCTATTAATTCTCCCCTTCTGCTTCTTCCAGAGCAAGAGAGTCCCTCACCCGACCACCTTTGTGAGGGACATCACGCGGGAAAGGAGAGGACCAGGAGGAGGACTTGGAGAAGCTTCCTCCCCTCCCCAATTCCTCCCCTCCCCCTCCCCCTCCCCCTCCTCTTCCTCCCCCTCCCCTTCTTGGCCTTCCCCCCATTTTCTCTTCCTCCCCTCCCCCTCTCCCCCCCTTTTCCTCCCTCTCCCCTCCCTTCTCCTTTCCCTCCTTATCTCTGCCTCCATCACATCCAGCCTTCTCTGGAAAGGCCTCCTCGCTCAACTTCCTGAGGGTCACGCAAGACTCCCCCATGGTTTTGTTTGGTCCAGTTGTTCCTGGGTTTTTTGTATTTTTGTGTTTTTTGTTGTTGTTGTTGCTCTCTGCCTCTGACGCACAGTCCTTGTCTGGGTTTTCTTCAGCTCCCAGGACTGGCCCATGTTTCTCCTCAACTTCCTCTCTCTCCGATTCTTATTGCCAGCTGTCCAGTTGTTCCTGATTTTTTGTTGTTGTTGTTTGTTGTTGTTGTTATTTTTGATTTATTTTAATAAAGTTAATTTTACGTTAAATTCTGGAATTGTCCCATGGCCTTCTTGCACCTGCCGATTTTTGTTTTTGATTGTTCTATGTTTCTTTAATAAATTGTTATTACTAAATCATTATTGTCAGTCCCATCTTTGGCTTTCTATTACTTCCACAAAACAGGGCAAAAGAGAGAAGCCCTGGAAATGCAAATAATTCAGGCAATGAGACAGGACCTGCAATATAGGAGTGAGTGAAATAAGAAGAAAGAAGGAGAGTTTTATAACTGCAAATGGAAGGAATGTAAAGCCAGCACACTGAGGGACTTACCGTGCACTGAAATGCTTCTCATGGCTGCCCCCAATCCAGAAAGGGCGTCTCCCTCTCTTTTACAGAATAATGGAATTGGAGGAAGAGCTGAAATGTGAGAAAGAACAATATAGGAGCCTCCTTTGCAGAGTTCTGGAGCAAGCTAGGGAGAAACAGGAGCTCTGCATTCAAAATAAAAAAATGCAGGAACAACTGGACAGGTGAAAATATATAGAAGGGAATCTATTTATCTATCTATCTATCTATCTATCTATCTATCTATCTATCTATCTATCTATCTATCTATCTATCTATCTATCTATCTATCTCCCGAGATAACTAATTTTTGTCTGCTCTTCATAATTTACAGGAATTCCATGCTGTTTGGGACCATGGTGGAGGAACGCATGGCCCTCAAGGCGGAAATCGAAAACCTGAAGTTGAGCGAGGAGAAGGCCAACATAATGAAGAACTTCAGGGACAGGCTGAAGAGGTGAGAAGCACTTAGGCAGGATGAAGGAGGGAGGAATAGCTCAAAATTGACTGGGGAGGCCACATTTGAACATTTGGTACTAAATCTCCCCTTCTGATTCTTCCAGAGCAAGAGAATCCCCCACCCGATCGCCACTATGAAGGGGCATCATCTGGGAAAGGAAAGGACCAGGAGGAGGCCTTAAAGAACGGAGAAGCTCCTGAGGAATCTGAACATCGATTGAAACATTTGCCGGGAGCTTCAAGTAGAGGGAGCCTCCTCCTCCCATGAAGCATGCTGGAGGAACATATCGTACTCTAGGCCGAGATTAAGGAAATGCAAAAGGAAAACCTGAAGTTGAGCGAGGAGAAAGCAGTCATCCTGAAGAACTTCAGGGACAGGCTGAGAAGATGAGAAACACTTAGACAGCAGCCGTCACTAAAGGAGGTAGATGACAATTATTTCTTCAAACAACTGAGAACTGACATTCCAGGCAACATGGCTTCAGGCACGCGTGCCATTGACACTTAGACAGCAGCCCTGACTAAGGGAGGAATGTGACAATTATTTCTTGGAACAGCTTAGAAATACAGAAATACAATGATATTTAGATCAATAGTCACAGAACGAATTGAACTACAGGGAAAAATTGACAACCTCAGAATGAAGAGCGTCACTTTAGCAGAAGAGAAAGAGGCCATGCTGAAGAACTTCAGAGAAAGGCTGAGCAGGGGAGAAATCTTTAGACAGCAGCCCTGATTTTCTCTTCCAGAATTTGATATGAATTCCTCCATAGCCTGAGATAAAATTTCAGTGGATGTTCCGGGATGATGTAACATTATTATCTGTGCCAGGTAGCACTCTTCAGTAATTGGCCAAATACTGAAAGTAATATCCGCCTCCTATACCAAAAAAACATATAAGCCTTATTCACTTTTAATCCTACATCTGCAAATCTAGAACTAAATCTCATGGAAGTGAATGGGATTTTTCAAAGATATGTATAAGAGAAGCATTTTAACACACACACTTCCTGCTGCCCAAAAATATTTATCTGCTTTTGGAGTTGCCATTGTGGTTAACTAAGAATAGTTGGTTGTAGGTCTAAATTTCTCTCTAACCTCCTGATTTTTCTAGAGAGAAAGAACCGAGGAAGAACTCCTGGTGACTGATGTACAGAGACCAGCTGGCACCACCTAATAGTACAGAGTCGATTATAAAACCAGAAGACAAGAGAGAACCTCTTGAAGACATGAAACCTCCAATGCTGCCATATAAACCGGAGAAGGAATGGTTGGAAGCACCCTTGTGACCTCCAGACTGGACTACTGCAATGTGCTCTACATGGGGCAGCCCTTGAAGAGTATTCGGCGACTTCAGCTTGTCCAGAATGCAGCCGCGCGAGCGATTGTGGGTGCACCTCGGTTCACCCACGTAACACCTATCCTCCGCGAGCTGCACTGGCTGCCTATTGGTCTCCGGATACGCTTCAAGGCGCTAGTCGTCACTTATAAAGCCCTTCATGGTATTGGACCTGGGTACTTGAGAGACCGCCTACTGCCAATTACCTCCACTAGACCAATTAGATCCCACAGACTAGGCCTCCTCCGAATTCCATCCGCCGGCCAGTGTCGACTGGCGACTACCCGGAGGAGAGCCTTCTCTGTGGCTGCTCCGACCCTTTGGAACGAACTCCCCGTGGAGATTCGTACCCTCACCACCCTCCAGGCCTTCCGCATAGCCCTTAAAACCTGGCTGTTCCGACAGGCCTGGGGCTAAAGATTTGCTGCCCCTATCTCAAATGGTATGACTGTTGTGCTTTTAATTATGTATTGTTTTGTGTTGTTACTAAACTGTCTGTATCCCCCCTTCCCTTTTTGAGCTGTGAGCCGCCCTGAGTCCCCTTAGGGAAAAGGGCGGCATACAAATGAAATAAAACTCAAACTCAAACTGTGGAGAACCTCAAAGCCAAGGAGCCCACAGAATCTGGGCAAAATGTCCAGGAATGGCTTCTCTATAAAGCCCAGGAGAGGCTTCTTCTGAGCCACCAAGAGACTGCCTGGCAAGATGGTTTCTGGCATCTCTGGTCATCCTTCAAAAGGAAGGTCCTGGAGGTTCCATCTGGTTGGCTGGATGCATCCAGAAGTCTTCTCCAAGAAAAAGAGACAGAAACGTCTCATTGAAATGTGCAGAAATGGCTGGAAGGAGCTCTTCAAGTCATTCAACTGAAGACTCTATTAGAGGTCAACACACCATGGCTTGAGATGATTTCCCCCTGAGGGGATCCTTTGATGGGAAGTGAGGGATCTCCTCTCCTTTTTCCAACCCATCCATCACTGAAATGGCTTTTCCTCTTGCCTGTTGTCTGCTGCTACTCCTGCCTTTGAGGTCTCAATGGAGATGGATATGACTCTCCTTCCAGGTCATGTCCAGTTGCTTGCTAGGACATCAGATTTGGCTCAGAATGATTCTCATCAAATCCCTGATAAAAATAAAGAAAAGCCCATTAAAATGTAAGAATGAGAGATCCGTCTATGTGAATATTTGTGGTCTTGCGTTCCTGCACGGGGAAGAGGGTTGGACTAGAAGATCGTGAAGGGGCCTTTCATGGCTTACATTCTGTGATGCTCTGAATGTCTGCAATACAGGCAGTCCTTGACATATGACCATTCATTTAGCAACGGTGGAAAGTTATGACTAAGCTGAAAAGGGCCACTTAGAAGCAGGGCATTATAGTGTCCCTGCACTCACGTGATCGCAATCCAGGCACTTGGCAACTGGCTCACACTGACAATAGTTGCAGCATCCCAGGGTTACGTGGTGACCAAGCGCCATCTTCTCAGGGGCTTCCAACAGGCAAAGTCAACGGGGAAGCCAGTGGGGGAGGTTGCCAGGCATGGTCAGGTGACGTCCCACTGTTTCATTCCTAATAATAAACCAGAATTTGAGAAAACATTAAAATTAGTAATTTAGTCAAATTAGAAAAGGGAAATTAGAAAATTTATCCTAAATAAACAAAGAGAGAAACTAAAGAAAGGGAGAAGCACCCTGGAATTAAGGAGAAACCTCCAACCAGTGAGGAGAATTCACCAGTGGAACAGAAGTCGCCTCCAGAAGTTGTGGGGGCTCCTTCACTGGAGGTTTTGAAGAAGAGACCAGACAGTCCTTGTCTGAGATGATTTAGGTTCTCCTGCTTGAGCAGAGGGCTGGACTAGAAGACCTCCAAGGTCTCTTCCAGCTCTCTTCTATTCTATTCTACTGTAGAGGAGTTGGCCTGAGACACAACCAGTGCCCTATTTTCTGGGCTGCTCCCTCAGGAAGATCACGTCCGTTAACACAGAAAGGCCCCTAAGAATTTCAGGAGTTGGTACATTCCAACGACTCTCTGCCTGCCTAGGACCCCCCTGTCCAAGTGGATCAGACTGAAGAAGCTGCTGGAAGGAGCAGCAAAAACTCTCAGCTAATGAAAAATAAACCCCGTTGCCATGACTACGTTTCCAGGCGTCCATCTTGAGGTTGTCAAAGAGAGAATAGAATAGAATAGAATTTAGGATAGGATGTAGGATGTAGGATAGGATAGGATAGGATTGGATAGCATTGGATAGGATTGGATAGGGTGTAGGATAACATAGGATAGAACAGAATAGAATAGAAATGAATAGAATAGAATAGAATTTAGTTTAGGATAGGATAGAATAGAAAATAGAATAGAATAGAATTTAGGATAGGAAAGGAAAGGATAGAATAGAAAATAGAATAGAAGATAGGATAGGATAGGATAGGATAGGATAGGATAGGATAGGATAGAAAATAGAATAGAATAGAATTTAGGATAGGAAAGGATAGAATAGAAAATAGAATAGAAGATAGGATGGGATAGGATAGGATAGGATAGGATAGGGAATAGAACAGAACAGAATAGAATAGAATAGAGGATAGCATAGCATAGCAATAGGTTAGGATAGAATAGAATGTAGGATAGAATAGGATAACTTTATTGTCACTTTAAATGTACATTAATCGGCATACTGTTCTGACCCTACCTTTGCAGAGTCTAGAAACAGAAAAAGTAAGAGCCCCTCTTTATTTACATATTGGGAATTAACTGCATTCACCAACAGAAAGTCCAGGCAAGAAGTCCTGCAAGTAGGTTGAGCAAGAGGCTGGATTAGAAGACCTCCAAGGTCCCTTCCAGCTCTCTTCTCTTCTCTTCTCTTCTCTTCTCTTCTCTTCTCTTCTCTTCTCTTCTAGAGGAGGAGGCCACACACAACCGGATCCCCATTTTCTGGGTTGTTCCCTCAGGAAAATGAAGGCCATTAACACATAACGACCCCTAAGAATTTCAGGAGTTGGTACATTCCAACGACTCTGCCATGACTACGTTTCCAGGCATCCATCTTGAAGTTATTAAAGAGAGAATAGAATAGAATAGAATAGAATAGAATAGAATAGAGTGGAGTAGGATAGGACAGGATAGGATTGGATAAGTTTATTGTCACTTTAAATGTACACTAATCAGTATACATTAAAATGAAAATTTGTTGCATAGAGCTCTCAGAGGGTTTCCACCTCGAATATACACTACATAAATGTGACTGACTAGCTAACTAACTAACTAACTAACTCACTCACTCACTCACTCAATCAATCAATCAATCAATATATATGATGTGTATACCCACACAGACACCTATATTATATGACACAGAGATATAACCCGGTCTAGTTCAGATCTGTACATGTACGTGGCGAGAAAAACGAATCCTGAGTTTGCCAGACGGAGGGAATAAAGCCAGAGTCATTCAACTGCCATACCTCACAGGGTACAGACATGGCAGGTAATTACATCCGGCGTATGAAGAGGTAGCTGAAGCCCAACAACAGAGGTAGGAGACAATGAAATCCAATCCAATTATTATCTCCTTAGCATTAGCAGCAATTGTGAAGAGTTTAGGTGCCAGAAGTATCAGCTGGCATCTAATATTTGACAGGAAAGATGATGGTCAATAAGTTTGTGTTTCTAAAGATGTCTGTTTTTTTCCCCAGTGGTTCCAGAGATGCAGCCCTCCCTTGGGCCATGGGGACAGCCTGAAGTATGTAACCTATAGCTACAAGACTCGATAGGAGATGAGCCATGAAGGTAAACAGGCTCTTTGGGGTTAACTGGGCAGGAGGGATTTCCCTGTGCTCAGCCCAAATGTCCTTATCATCTTCCTTTGTTTTTCAGCCAATAACATTACATGGGGGCCACTTGCCCCCCGATAGAGCCAGGGTGTCCTCCTCAGCGGTGCAACACCCCCTGTCCCCCCCCCACCAGGTAAGCAATCTAAATCTTCTGGGGAAGGTTTTGAGTGTCCATTATTGAGTATGTCATAATAGGACATGCAGAAGCTCAGTGTGAGGGTGGTGATAGTGGAGGGTAAGTGAGAGAATATATAAGTCTATTCACACCTGCTTTTTTTTTTCTTTTTTTTTTTACTTTTCCAGACTTCTAAAACACCAGGGGGAGAATTGCTGCGGAGTGTGAAGGAGAAAAATGGCACGCACGTCACATTGTGTCTAAAAATATTTAATATATATAAAATGTATTCCGGGAAATGTTCAAAATGATATTGTCTGAGTAATGCTTGGAAAATAAGCTGGGAATCACAACAGGTGAATTTCCTTTTTCAAGAGAGCTTCCCTTGGCGATTACCTGTTTTATCTCGTACGCTAACAAACAAGGCCCTGCCTTGGCAAATGATGCAGCAACTCCTTGGCATATATTATATTGACAGCTAGGCATGTGTGAGAAGTGAAAACTTTTCCTACATCCTGCATCCGTACCTCTACTTTGCTCCTGGAAATCAGTTTGATGTGGTTTGCAATTTTGTGGAAGGTATCAGAAGAAAAGCTTTTACAGCTAAAGGCTCCTTGGTAGTATAAAAACAGTGGATATGGAAGGTGTACACATCTCTGTTAAAATGCCCAGATTTTGATATGTAAAACAAATCATCTCAAGATAAATCTCTTCATTTCCCCCCCACCTTTAATGTAATATATAAGCTATACAATTCAATTGAAAAATGGAAATCGTTTAGGAGGAAAAATTACAATACAAAACTTACAATAACATGGCTGCATAAAGATGCCACCTTTAAACCAATCCTTTGTTGAAACACCTTTTGATTTTATGAGAGCATCCAGTCTTTTGGCTTTAGAGCCTCGTTGCAGGGCACATCTTGCCTTGGAAATCTTTGCCCACTCTTCCTTACAAAAAGGTTCCAAAATTGTAAGACTGGGGAGGGGGGAGTCTTCTCCTGTGCCTAGCTCTCTTCCATTCCCCTCCCAGGTCCCCAATTGGATTCAGAGCCTGAACCAAATTTTTTGATCTTCTTCTTGTGCAGCCATTGTTTTGTGTTTCATTTGGAGGTCTGGTTTGGGTCCTTGTGGCATCAAAAGGGGAAATTCCTCTCCATCTTCAGCATTTTAGCAGAGGCCGGAAGGTTTTATGCTGAAATTGACTGATACTTGGAACAGTTCACAATTCCCTCCATCCTGGCTAGAACCCCAGTTCCTGCTGAAGAAAAGCAGCTCCAAAGCATAAGGTTGCCACCACCATGCTTCACGGTGAGCGTGGTGATTTTGATGGTTCATAAGTGTTAGAAGAAATATCCATCTGGTTCATTTCCAAGAAAGGCACTGGAAACATGGAGGCTGAATGAAAAGATGGTTTATTGATGGACAGGAACACATGGGTTTGAAGTCCTGGGCAGCTGACCAAATGGATGGAGAGTGAGAAGTAGTTATACCCTCTCTTGAGCTTTGAACTTGAGCTTCCTGTTCCTGCGGCAAGAGCATGTATTCTATTGGTTGCTGTCAGACTCCCAAGGGACTATGCAGGGGTCATAGCTGATTTTGTAGGTTATCTGAGTCAAGCTTGATTGAAACCTGGGCTGATACAATGCAGTTTCTATTGTGGCTGAATGGCCCTGAAGGACAATCCCATCATCCTGGAGCTGAAGATCTTTTGTCTTGTAGATAGGATTGTCAAATATCTCTTGGGGGCAGGGAGTTGAAGCTGTATGTTCCTGTCTTTAGAAACATGTTTCTCCTTTAGGGAAAATATAATATTCTGCCCCTGTCAGCTGCATTGAGAAGAGCCAAATATTTCATTCTTCTAGGGGAGGTGTGTGTGCTAACTTTCTACATAAGATTTGGAGACCAAGGCTTTTGCTGTAAGAGGCAACTGAATAAATGTCAGAAAACCCTTACTCAACAGCTGAACTTTACAGAGTTTTAATTAATTAATCCCCTTAATTAATTTTCACATATTTAATGACTACAATTTAACATCACTTTAAATGTGATCAGTGAATTCTGAAGACAGCCAGATTCCTCCTCCTAAGAGGGTGTGAACACTTATATAGCCAAATCATTTGTGTTTTTTTTTTAATTTTGATTTTACCCCTTCAAAGGTTTCAGTTTGTTTTCCAATTTGAATTGTACATCTTATATGTATATTAAAGGAGGAAGTACTCGGAAGTGATTTTTCTTGGTCTGATTTTTTATTTTACATTTCCAAAACGTGGCATTTTAACAGGGGTGTGTAGACTTTCTTTGCTAAATACTGAAGTAAAAAAGCATTAAGTAATCCAACTCTTATAAGCATAGTGATGCTAACCTTAATATTTAAGTACCTAATCAAATCCCTTGAGATTATTCCGGAGGTGTATCTAAAGTCCATGAACATGTACTGATTTCCTACTTTTCCTGAGCCTTTCTAAAATACCCAATAAATGGTTAAAGCAATGTTTCCTGTAAGGAGAGATTTCTGATTGTTGTAGTAGAAATAGCAACGCTGAATTTACACACACTAAAAAACAAACAAAACAACAGAAAGGTATTTTAAATACATAAAGGCATTTGTAATATTTTTCAATTGAAGAAAAATTTTGATCATTCAAGTAAAAAAAATAATCAAGGGGCTAATTTCTCTCTGGTCTTTGTCTTTGCAGCAGCAGAAGGAGGAGGAATGAGGAGCTCCAGAAAATGGATCCCCAGCTTGCTACTAAGACCCCAGAACTATGCAGAGAGCTTGAAAAGAAGGAGAGGAGGTGAGACAAATCCTTTAAGACGGTTGGAAGAAATAACCATCCGGCTCAGTTCTAAGCTGGTAGAAAGACACTGGAAACATGGAGGCTGATTGGAGGGATGGTTTATTGATGAACAGAACCATCACCTGTCCTGGGTCAGCTGACCACATGGAGTGGAGAGTGAGGGGGTTTTATACTCTCTCTGGGCTTTGAACTTGAGCTTCCTGTTCCTGTGCAAGAACATGCCTTCTACTGGCTGTTGTAGGGGTCAAAGCTAACTTTGTAGGTGCTGATGCAATGAAGGGAGTTGTTGGGCAATTCCGATTGTGGCTGAAGGCTAATCCTACCTTTGTTCAGAGTATCCTTTCTAAATATGCATTTCTAAAAGTTGGCCCCTTAGTTTCTACTTGGGGCAGAGAGCTGAGGCTCTGAATTTCTGTCCTGAGAAACAGGTTTCTCCTTTAGGGAAAATAATTATCTCTGGTCCTCGTATTTACAGCAACCCAACTCAGAAGAATGAGGAGCTCCTGAAACAAAATTCCCAGCTTGTGATTACCAACGCAGAACTCTGCAGGCAGCTGGAGGAGAAAGAGAGGAGGTGAGACATTCTCTGACAGCAAACCTGACTTAGGCAAAAGGGCAAAACTAAATCACTTAGCAAGTTAGGGAAAGGAAGTGCCGGGTATTTTTAGGTAGTTTTAATTTTAAACAGGTTGCATGATTCGAAGGAAATGTGGAGGGGGCTAATTTCACTCTTGTCTTCCTCTTTCACAGAATCATGGAATTGGAGGAATCTCTCAAATTTGAGAAGGAGGAATATCGGAGCCTCCTCTGCAGAGTTCTGGAGCAAGCTGGGGAGAAAAGGGAGCTCCTCATTCTAACGAAAAAGCTGCAGGAACAACTGGATAGGTAAGAAATTTATAGAAGAATCCGTCCGTCCGTCCGTCTGTCCGTCCGTCCGTCCGTCCATCCATCCATCCATCCATCCATCCATCCATCCATCCATCCATCCATCCATAATTTCTCCTCTTTCTCTTCATAATTTACAGGAATGCCATCATGTTCGAGACCATGGTGGAGGAACGCGTGGCCCTCAAGGCCAAAGTGGAGACACTTCGGCAGGAAAACCGGAGGTTGAGCGGGGAGAACACCTTCTTAACGAAGACCTTCAGGGACCGGCTGAGGAGGTGAGGAGCCCTTAGGCAGGAGGGGGGAGGGGGGAATAGCTGAATCTTAGACTGGGAGGCCACATTTGAAGACCGGCTATTAATTCTCCCCTTCTGCTTCTTCCAGAGCAAGAGAGTCCCTCACCCGACCACCTTTGTGAGGGACATCGCGCGGGAAAGGAGAGGACCAGGAGGAGGACTTGGAGAAGCTCCCGAGGAAACCGACCATTGATGGAAACATCAGCTGGGAGCTTCAAGTAGAGGGAGCTGCCTCCTCCTCTTCCTCCCCTCCTCCCCTCCCCCTTCCTCCTCCTCTCCCCCTCCTTCTCCTTCCCCCTACTTCCCCCCCTCCTCTTGCCATCTTCCCCTTCTACCCCTCCTCCTGCCCGTTCTCCCTCCCCCTCCCCTCTCCCCCTACTTTCCCTCCTCATCACCAATGAGAACAGATTCTCTGTCTCCACCATGTCCAGCCATCCCTGAAAAGGTCCCCTCACTCAACTTCCAGAGGATCACGCAAGACTCCACCTGTTGTTCCTGTTGTTCCTGTTTTTTTCTTATTTTTGTTCCTTTTGTTATTGTTCTTAATACATTTTTTTATTTTTATTATCATCCTTATTGTCAGTGTTATTTGATTAGTGCTGGAAATGACCAGTCCTTGAATGACCAAATAGTGTTTCAACAGTTGTTCCAGCCGTTACTGTTGTTTATGTCATTTATGTCATTACTGTTGTTACTTATTATTGTTGTTATTAATAAAAAAAATAATTTTATCACAATTGTTGTCACTGTTATTTGATCAGTGCTGGAAATGACCAGTCCTTGAATGACCGGGCTATTCAACAGGGTTTCATCTCTGCCCTTTTGTCTTATCCCTTCACAAGTGTGGAGCAGGAGACCCCAAAGCAATGGGATTGCTGTTGTGGTAGCAGAGGTCTGTTCTGACCCTTTCCTGTCCCCACGGGAGAGCCCACTCCTGAGCCAGGAGATCTACAACAGTGACGAGTAGCTCCTGAGTCCCATTGAGAAGATATGGTTGGATCTATCGCTCATCCATCCACACCCCATACAGCCTGCCAAAGAACGAAACACACACAGGAATCTGTGGGACTTTGTAGGAGCCTCCTAATGTGGACATCTAGATGGAGGAGTCCCTGTCAGCTGCATCGAGAAGAGCCAAAGGAAGTTGTCCTTCCTCCCACAACCGTCACTGGGAATATGGATATCTCTGGTAGAGAAGATGGTCCAGCAAGGCATCTGAATGGCCAAGTGTATTCTGTTAGTTATCCTGGAGGTTGTGACCAAGTGTGAGATTGTGCAGGAGCTGGAGATTCTTACTGGTGGGTTGAATGGCAAAAATACACCATAGCATATTAAAGCCACTAATAGAGAAATACTCAGCTCCATACTGGGACACCAGCAGCATTGGAACCAGGAGCAGGAGGTCCACTATTCATGGGGTGAATCAATCAATCCCCCTCCTGTTTCTAAAGAACAATTAGAAGAATTCAAAGGAGTCTCACAAAGTGGAATATCCAGGTGTTTTCCTGATTGAAAAGGAGAGAAAGGAAGCTTCAACACAAAAGGAAAAGCATGAATAACAAGGGATTCTATTCTGTTGTGTTCTATTCTATTCTATTCTTTTAATTCCATTCTATTTTATTTCCTATTCTATTTTCTATTCTATTGTATATTCTATTCTATTAATTCTATTCTGTATATTCTATCCTATCCTATCCTACCCTACCCTACCCTACCCAACCCTACCCTACTCTACCCCACCCTACTCTACTCTACCCTACCCTACCCAGAGCTATGGAGTTTGATGCTATTCTATTCTATTCTATTCTATTCTATTCTATTCTATTCTATTCTATTCTATTCCCAATTCTACTCTACTCTATTCTGCTCCACTCCACCCCACCCCACCCCACCTCACCCCACCCTCCCCTCCCCTACCCTATCCTCAGGCATAAAATAACCAGCTGGATGACTATGGGCCAGTCATTCTCAGCCCAGAATTCCAGGCTCAGGCAACAAGCTATCCAGTCAATTCTGGTTTGTTGGTCAATTCCTTTTGCAACCAACTGGGTACCAATCTGAAAAAAACTCAATGGAAAAAAGGTGCTTTTTTCAAGAGGCAACTGGGCTTCCTTGTTTTTCTTTGAACATGAGTATGTGTCTTTATTTTAAAAACAGCTACTAGCACCAATTCTAACCACAAAATTGGACGCTGAATCTTATCCAGGCATACGTTTTGTTTCTGGGGTGCTATCCTGTGGCCATTTTGATATGACAAACTGATAGAGGTCATCTCAAAAAGTACCATACTTTTCAAAGTATAAGATGGACTTTTTCCTCCCTAAAAGGGAGTGGAAATGTTGGTGCATCTTATACACCAAATACAGCCATTTTTTGGCCTCTGGAAACCCTGCCACACGGATCCTGTTTTCAGGCTTGTTTTTCACAAAAACGGGGGAAGCAGAGGGTTGGGAGGCCTGCAGAGTATTCCTAAAAGCTGGGAAGGGCAAAAACTCTACATGGGGCTGCCCTTGAAGAGTGTTCGAAGACTTCAGCTGGTCCAGAACACAGCCGTGCGAGCGATTGTGGGTGCACCCAGGTACACCCACGTCACACCTATCCTCCGCAAGCTGCACTGGCTACCCATTAATCTCCGGACCCACTTCAAGGTGCTAGTCGTTACCTATAAAGCCCTTCATGGCATCGGACCTGGGTACCTGAGAAACCGTCTCCTGCCGATTACCTCCCATAGACTGATTAGATCTCACAGGTTAGGTCTTCTCCGGATTCAATCTGCCAGCCAATGTCGGCTGGCGACTCCCCGGGGGAGAGCCTTCTCTGTTGCAGCTCCAGCCCTTTGGAATGACCTCCGCATGGAGATCCGGACCCTTACTACCCTCCCAGCCTTCCGCAAAGCCGTTAAGTCCTGGCTGTTCCAGCAGGCTGGGGGGCTCTCGAAATATCCAGCCCCACAGAAACTGTGACTGTTGTGTATTTTAAAGTGTTGTTTTGTGTATTTATCCCCTTCCCTTGTTTATTGTAAGCCACCCGGAGTCCTTCGGGAGTGGGCGGCATACAAGGCCAATAAACAAGACCAATAAACAAACAAACTCAATGCATGGGGGATTTGGCAGGTGAAAAATGGGTCTGTTTTTTTGCAAAAACAGGGGTGTTTTTGCCCTCCCCAGGCCCCATGAACACTCTGCAGGCCTCCCAAACCCTCTGCACCCCCTGTTTTTGTGAAAAATGGCTTGAATTGTGGAAACTGTTTTTAATGGAAACTACAGCTAGTAGTGACCTTGGAGGTCTTCTAGTCCAACTCTCTGCTCAAGCAGGAGGCCCTATATCATTTCAGATAGTGGGCTGTCCATTCTCTTCTTATAAACCTCCAATGATGAAGCACCCACAACTTCTGGTGGCAAGCTGTTCCACTGGTTAATTGTCCTCACTGTTAGGAAGTTTCTCCTTCATTCCAGGTTGCTTTTCTCCTTTATTAGTTTCCATCCATTGTTCCTTGTCTTGCTTTTGGGTGCTTTGGGAAACAGCTTGACCCCCTTCTCTTTGTGGCAGCTTCTCAAATACAGGAATACTGTTATCATGCCACCTCTGATCCTTCTTTTCACTAGATTGGCCATACTCAATTCCTGCAACTGTCTTCATATGCTTTAATCTCCAGGCCTTCTGGGGAAATTCTGAGATTCTTACAGTTCCGGGTTTTTCCCACCCAAAAGAAAGTCAAAGATCCAACCCCCTGCACTCAGAAGTCCATCACGGTCCAATCAATTCACCGCCCCAACAGAAGACAACCTCCATTTACTCCCATCCAGATGTGGGCTGAATGCCCTTGACTCCAGGAGAAGGGAATGTTGTTATGGCTAATCCTCCACCACTCCTTGCAACCCCCTCCCATTTTCCCAGGCACTAAATGTGGCAGCCCTGAAGGTCCAACAAAAAAGATGGTTTCCAGGGCTGACATTTACCTCTTTCCCTACTCACTCTCTCGCATACATATACTTTTAGACATTGTTAATAGCATTAATTGCTCAAATCATTTCTTAAAAGGTGCCAAATTCATTGGCAATTGCTTAAAATCAAATTGCTCTGAATGATTTTCATAGTTTTCTTTAGCAAAATTTATTGAGATGAAAGGGAAGGGAGTTACAAGTTACATGAATTACAGTCATTAAATCATTTCTATTTGGAAACATGAAGATACAATTTCCTTCCACATACTATCTAAATGGAATTAATTAATGTCTTATTTAAAATAAAAGCAAATTTTACAATTCTTTAAATGACATACTGTTGTTATGTCTCATGTTTTTACATTTGTTCTGGCTGTAAGATGTTCCTTTGTATTCAAGTATGGTCTCAAAATAATAATGTAGCACTTGGGGATGAAGATGCAGCCCAGCAGCCCAGCACTGGAGGCCAGGATGGAGAAAATCTGCACAGCTACCATGTATTTCCCTTTGGTGCTCAGGTAGGTGGGCACAAACGTCACCCAGACACTGCAGAAGACCAGCATGCTGAAGGTGATCAGTTTGGCTTCATTGAAGGCCCCAGGCAGATTCCTGGCCAGGAAAGCCACTGTGAAGCAGATGGCAGCCAGGAAGCCCATGTAGCTGAGCGTGATGTAGAACATGACAACAGCCCCTTCATTGCATTGCAGGATGATCTCTCCAGGCTGGGAGTGGAGGTCAGAGTCAGGAAATGGGTGAGAAACTCCCAGCCAGATGGAGCAGATGATAATTTGGACTATAGAACAAGAGCGGATGATGGAGTTGGCCAAGCTCTTCCCCAACCATCTCTTCACTTGATTTCCTGGTTTTGTGACCAGGAAGGCCAGCACCACCGTGATGGTTTTGGCCAAGACAGAAGAAATGGCAACTGAGAAGATGATGCTGAAAACGGTCTGTCGGAGAAGGCAGGTGGCTTTCCTTGGTTGACCAATGAAGAGAAAAGAAGATAAGAAGCAAAGCAGGAGGGAGACCAGGAGGATGTAGGAGAGATCCCGATTGTTGGCCTTGACAATGGGAGTTTCTCGGTATTTAATGAAGATGATTAAAACAAGGCTTGTGGTTAGGAAGAAGAGAAGGGCAAAAGAGACCAGGATGATGCCCAGATATTCTTTGTAAGACAGGAAGGTTATGACTTTGGGGATACATTGGACTCTGTCCTCATTTGGATATTTATCATCCGGACACTTGGTACATTTTTCTGTATCTGTGAAAATCAAAAGGCAGTATTTCTTTAACATTTTATCCTTTCAAATTTCAAGAAAAAGCTTTTGGGGACAACAGTTGATATCAAAGATGTTTTTCAAGATGCATTGCTTTACATATCCTTAGAAAAAAGATAATATAATTTTTAAATATCTATGTAGATAAGGTGGATCATATTAGGGGAAGTCGTAGGATTTCCTGTGTAATGTACTGAACTTTCATAGGAACCTATATTATTAGAGGTAAATAATAAATCAGTTAAACTTTCTGCATAAAATTCCTGTGACCTGCCAGGTGGCACTTCTGAAGATAATTGGACCTAGATGATGCCTATTTTGTGAAATCTACTTTGTTGGCAGAGAACGTTTATCCCGCAAGTAATCTGGAATGGCTACTTGGAGTAGTGGTAATATACATATCCTGAAGCTCAGTCATAATTATCCACACCACCTCATTGTGGACCAGCAACACCGCCTCAGTTATCCTAAAGGGGAGGCCAATATTGCAATGCACTATCCTTCCAGGCAAAGGTAAAGATACCCCTCACACATATGTGCTAGTCGTTCCCGACTCTAGGGGGCAGTGCTCATCTCTGTTTCAAAGCCAAAGAGTCAGTACTGTCCAAAGATGTCTCTGTGGTCATGTGTCTGACATGAGTCAATGCTGAAGCCGCACGGAACGCTGTTACCTTCCCACCAAAATTAGTAGTCCCTATTTTTCTACTTTCATTTTTTACGTGCTTTCGAACTGCTAGGTTGGCAGAAGCTGGGACAAGTTAGGAGAGTTTGCTCTGTTATGCGGTCCTAGGGATTCGAACCGCTGAACTGCCAACCTTTCTGATCAATAAGCTCAGCATCTTAGCCACTGAGCCATCGCGTCCCTTATCCTTCCATGAAGTAGACCCAAAAGAATTCCTCGAGTTTCAAAAAACGATGTTCCTCATCGGAGTTTTTTGGAACACATCAAAAATTTTACAAAACTATCTTCTGGTAAAAAGAAAATATATTTTCTCCGGTAGTAAGAAAGCTTGCCAAATCTGTCACAGCCTCCTCCCATCTTTTCCCAGGCACTTCTTTAATGTCTTCTAGCTATACCTCCCTTTGGGTAAGAAAAGGAGCATTAAGAAAACAAAGAGGAAAACAGTAGACCCTTAATGCATATTTTAGCTGCACTTACATCCATATTCTGGATAATTTTACATCTACAATTCCTCCAATTTTTTCCAATGTCACCCACCTTCCTGAGTGGAGAAGGTCCCCTCTGGACAAGGAATGCAATCGTAGCAGCAAACCGGCTCTCCTTCTCGAGCCCTCTTGACAAATCCAGGATGACAACTTTCCACACATTTGGACTGAGGCAGGGACTAAGCAGAAAAAATAGGAATGCCAAAGAAAATATGTTAGCACTCACCATCCAGGGGTGAAATCCAGCAGGTTCTGACCAGTTCTGGAGAACTGGTGGTGGAAATTTTGAGTAGTTCGGAGAACCAGCAAATGCTGCCTCTGGTCGGCCCCAGAATGGGGTGGGAATGGAGATTTTGCAGTAACCTTCCCCTGTCAAGCCACACCACACCCACCAAGCCACACCCACAGAACCAGTAGTAAAAAAATTAATTTCACCATTGTCATGATCCATGGAAAATGGATGTAGAAATAAATATTAGACAGTACCCTCTCATATTCACTTGCGTAAATGTTCTGACCCCCCTCTTCCTACACCAAAGCATGCCGAGACAAAGATACTTCAAGGATTTATTAACACACAGACTAGACGTTGGCAGCTATCCAGCACAGACTAGACGTTGGCAGCTATCCAGCACAGACTAACCTTGGCAGCAACCAGCCTGCCAAGCTAACCACAATAGCTTCTCCAGCTCTAGTAAATACGTTGATTCCTGCAATGAGTGTGTGGAAAGTCATTCCTTTTATAGTTTTGAGAGAAGCCTAATTACCACCAGCTGAGTTCAATTATCTCCTGTAACTGCATAACTGTTCTTTATGTCTATTAGCCCTCCGTTGCCAGGCATCCAGGACCAACTCCCTTGTCTCCTCCCCACTGCTCCAATGCATGACGTCAGGATCACACTCCCTTGTCTTCTCCCCACTGCTCCAAGGTTCAGGCGCCTCCTGGTGGCCAACCAGCCTCTATGTGCCCTGTGAAAGGGAGGCATGGATAATTCTGACCAGGTCTGGTCTCTTGAAGAACATCAACGGCTATGAACCTTCTCTTTCAGGTCACTTTCCCCAAGCAGTACACCATGGAGCTTAATGGGAGCCCAATGGGACCAAAAGGACCTCCATCCAGTCATGATTCAGTTTCCTCATAAGCTGAATCATGACTGGGTGGAGGTCCTTTTGACCCCATTAGGAATTCAGTCCAAACCTGAATTCAGGCATTGGTCAGCACAGAATTCCCTTCTCCTTTGCTATTTGAAAACAAGGAGCAAACAAACCTGAAGCTATGAGCAACACATTCCCCAGCCCTTGAAGCTTTCTCACAAGTTTGATGGAAATACAAAATTGTAGATGGTTCACAAAATGGAATTGTCCCGAAGCCTCCCAAGCATCCTAAGGAAACCATCAGATTTCTACTCCCCACATTTATTTTTCAGTGATGGTCAACCACCTTGGGGGCTAGGCTTAGCCAGGGGTGAAATACTACCGGTTCGGACCAATTCTCCCAACGGGTAGTAAAAATGCTACCGGTTTGGGTGAATTAATATTTCCAACGATCAGCCGTGATGCACAATTTATATTAGCTAGAAGCATTGGATTTTCCACACACACACACACACTGTTCTACTTACCTTTGCTCGGAAGGCTTCAGAATGTTCCTTTTTTAGCGCTGCATGCACACTTGGAAACAGACTCACAGAATCGGCAGCAGACATCAAAGGATTTCACCACTGGGCTTAGCACACACCCCCTTTGAAATAGGACCTCAAGGTTTAGAAAACAGAGAAAAGATACAAAACTTTCTCCCACCTTGTTGAGCAACGTTAGCATACTTTGTTTGAAAAAAAGTCTCTCTTTTTTTGTAATCCCCAGAAATATTGTCCTAGGATCCTCTTTGGTGAGAAGCAACAAGCATTTAATGTACACATCTATTGTTACAGCTCCATTTTGGTCCATGTACAATTCCATGGGGGAAATATTGTAAAACTCATTCTTCTCCAGGAAAGGATGGAACTAGAATAGGGATATCCAGGAATTTTAAAAGCAGAAAAATTGATTTCTTATCCCATATTTGAACCTTTCTTCCACACTGGTCTAACTTGCAAATAGGCTTAATTAAATGTTACAACTATTTTCAGAAGAAAATGAAAAAAAGATTGAGAAAAGTGTGTCAATCATAGCATGACAAAATGTATATTTGAGGCAAGAGGGGGTGCACAGGTAAACCCACCAGTGGCTGGCCAGGTTAGGTGGTCTTAATAGAATGGACCTTATAAATTTATATTAGCTTGACATTTCACTTTAGTGCACTTGACTTGACTTCTGACTTCTAACTTCTGACTTCCTGACTTCTTGACTCCTAACTTTCTCATAAGTATTAAAAATATTGCTGGAACAGTGTGGCAAGATGCTGTGAAGTAGGGGCGCAGGAAGCCAGGCGTGGGTGTAAGATAGAACAGAGGTGAAACGGCCGATAGCTTAAGACATTATAAGATCTTCTCTTTTTGTATTTTTCCTATGTACTTCTCTGTTTGTAACATTCCAAAATGAACTTCTCGTTTTTGAAATGTCATGTTTGTCTCGTGTATGGAAACGCCTTGAGAATGCACAGTGTGGAACACGGCATAAAAGCAGCATTCTGGGCAGAGCCCAGGCAGTTCAGATTTTGGTGTGCGAACACACTGAACTCTTGATGCATAAATAAACCTGTTTCTCTCGCCTTCGTGGTCTCGAGTCCTGGTCTTTCGTAAGTAGATTGCTAAACCAAACCTCAATCTGCTGCTACATATTGAGGAAATATAATTGACACAATTAGCCAGGTTGATTACCAGAAAATGTGGATTTGTCAAGAAGAAAATTGCCGGGCTAATCTTCTCCCTCGTAAACCAGATAGGAAACATCATCAGATGAACTCATTCAACTTTATTGCAATGCTGCATTAACAGAATTTTTCAGTCCGAAAGTACAAACCTTCCATCATTTTTTTCAGCGTGAAAAGTTAAAGAGGATCCTATCTGAGTTTATCTCTGTCTCCTATTATGCAGCTGTAAGCATTCTCCCCTCTTATCTGATCCATCCAGTGGTGGGATTTAAATAATTTAACAATCAGTTCTCTGGCTAGGTAGGCACGGCCAGATGGTCATGTGACTGGCTGGGTGTGACCAACTCAATGTCACTCATCATACCCAGCCCTGCCTCCTGGCGACTTGCCTCAAAGGCAGAGATGGGATTCAGCAATTCTGACTGGTTTGGGTTAATCCCACCACTGCCACCGCTACTTTTTGTCCTTTGGCCCTTTTTCGGCCCCAAAAAAGCCAAAAAGTGGGCAGGGGCAGCCAGTGGTGAGATTAGCTGGTTTGCCAAACTGGGCAGAATTTTAACAACTGATTCACCCAAAGTGACCCGAACCGGCTGAATCCCACCTCTGGATCCCTCCTTCCTCTTTACGGATTTTCTGAAACCCAGCAGCCACTAGTCAGAGAAGTTTTAACTGGGATTCCTACAGAGAAGAGGAGTTAGATGGTCTCAGAGACTAATTCAAATTCATAAAGGTTATCATTCTACAATGAGAATCACAAACCCATACACGCAGGAATGTATTTAAAGATGCATACAGCATCTTTAGGAACTAAAATTCATGGGTCCCCATTGGGATCTCGTACCTCCCATGGCTGCAGCCTTGGGGTCCCCAACGTCTTTTCATCCTCTTTCCTTCTCCTCCTCGATCTGGAGGAATATGCCGCATTCAAGACATGGGCCACAGTCTGAATGACACTGTATACATGGATGTCATTGCTAACTGGTAGTCTGTTGCTTTTCTTTTGAGTCCCCAGCAGGGCTTTCTGGATGCATCTTGCCCTGGCTTTGACAGAAAAGACGTGCTTTGAAACAGAACAGCGGAAATAACGTTGTGTAAATTGGTCTTCCACAAATAAATAGGGTTCAAAAGCATAGTCCTTTGGTTTTTTCTTATCCATTAAAGTGAAGCTCCAAAAACTATGAACATTTTTAAATAAATCATAATGCTTTTTTACTGAAAACGATTCAAAATTTATAAGCATCCAGACTTTCTTTTCAATAGGTCCTGGAAAATCTTCAAGTGTTGAAAAGGAAAGAGCAACTCTCTCCAGAACGGCAACAAATTCTAAAAAGATAACAAAGACATTGACTTGACTCCATTTGGCGAGTTTATCCCTGATGGATGATGCCATATCGCCCGTTGCTGAGAATTGTTGCGATATAACCACACAAATTCCATTCCTGACAAGCATAGGAGGGAAAGTCCTCATGAAATTCTCTCCCTTCTCCGAGTCTGAAGCCAAGAGCCCAATCAACGTCCATTTGAAATAGAGAAGCAGTTTGACAATCAGTGGGTATTGGAACCCTTCTTTGGGGAGCAACCAGTAGAAAAAAGGGGATTTACTCATCTGAACCTCCAAAGCAATTTTATCACTGATCTGAAAAAGCAGTGAAGAATTTTGTGCTATATATTTGGTCAGATATTCTCCAGAAGTTTATTAATAAATCCAACTTCATTCTGGTGAACATTTCTGGATTTGGCTATTGTTTAAAATATTTAAGACAGAATATTAACAAGACTGAATGTAAAATATAATTTCAGACAAGTGACTGTCCAGTCTTTTCTTTAAAAACGCCAATGATGGAGCAACCACAACTTCTGGAGGCAAGCTGTTCCACTGGTTAATTGTACTTACTGTTAACGAGTTCCTTCTTAATTCCAGGTTGATTCTCTACTTGGTTAGTTTCCATCCACTATTCTTTCTTCTACTTTTTGGTGCTTTGGAAAATAAATTGACCCCCTCCTCTTTGTGGCAGCCTCTCAAATACTGGAATGCTACTAACATGTCCACCCCACCACCCATCCCCAGTCCTTCTTTTCTCTAGACTTGCCAAACCCAAATCTTGCAACCGTTCTTCATATGTTTTAATCTCCAAGCCTTTAATCATCTTAGTTGAAATAGTATACATTCCCAATTCTGCTTTCAAGGCAGCAGCTGAAGTCCTATTCACCTCAAAGATAGTTTTCAGATGCTGTGATTGGGTTTGTTCTATTAGTGATATCTGTTTGAAACATCACATATAGCAACAGCAACAGCAATAGCAATAGCAGTTAGACTTATATACCGCTTCATAGGGCTTTCAGCCCTCTCTAAGCGGTTTACAGAGTCAGCATATTGCCCCCCACAGTCTGGGTCCTCATTTCACCCACCTCGGAAGGATGGAAGGCTGAGTCAACCTTGAGCCGGTGAGATTAGAACCGCTGAACTGCAGATAACAGTCAGCTGAAGTGCCCTGCAGTACTGCACCCTAACCACTGCACCACCTCGGCTCTTGATATACCAAACATCAGCTTGTTAAAAGAACATGGGGGGTAACCTCAGTCTTCTAGACTTTAATAATTGGGGATAAGGATTCAGGATCTTTCGTTGTAGCAGGCATTATGGATGTATAGACTAACAAGGGTTCAAATATGCATCCTTCCCTTTCCCGTTGGTAAGTAATGATCCTTCTTCTCATGGCTCCATTGAGCCCAAACCCCCCTCTCAAACAAGGGCTTGGATCAGGACAAACAGTCTGAGCTCCATTTTAAGGACAATCCATTCGCTTCATAATATGTCTCCTTTTACTATGAGATACTGGACTAAAATCTATGAAGTTTGCAAGTTTGCAAGTTTAATAACATTTATATGCCACCCAATCCTGTAGGACTCCGAGTGGCTTACAATACAGAAATAAATCAAAAAATAAAATACAGGGAAAGAAAAGATAGATTTAAAATACAACACAACATGCACTCCGTTCTAAATGGGGCTGGACCATATTCTGGGGTCAACAGCCCCAGGCCTGCCGGAACAGCCAGGTTTTAATGGCTTTCCGGAAGGCCGAGAGAGTGGGAAGGGTCCAGATCTCTGCGGGTAGATCATTCCACAGGGCTGGGGCAGCTACAGAGAAAGACCTCCCCCGAGTAGTCGCCAACCGGCATTGCCCGGTTGACGGTACCCGGAGGAGGCCCATCCTGTGAGATCTTATGGGTTGTTGGGAGGTATGTGGCAGGAGGCGGTCCTGCAGATATCCAGGTCCCAAGCCATGTAGGGCTTTAAAGGTAACGACCAGCACCTTGAAGCACCTTGATGAATCCAGCAAGCCATACTTTGCCTGACTGACACACTGTGCAATTAGATATTTCAGGACAAATCTGTTCTCAATATTAGTTTACTGATTTATTTATTATTCATTTTATACAAATTTATATCACTTTTAACTCTACCTAAATGGCTTTTATTCTTTTGCAAGGAATGCACTTTTCTTCTTTGCTTTCATTTTTTACCTGCTTTCGAACTGCTAGGTTGGCAGAAGCTGGGACAAGTAATGAGAGTTTGCTCTGTTATGCGGTGCTAGGGATTCGAACCACTGAACTGCCAACCTTTCTGATCAATAAGCTCAGCATCTTAGCCACTGAGCCATCGCGTCCCTTATCCTTCCATGAGGTAGACCCATAGACATAAGAGGAACATGGCATATATTTTAGCTACAATATCTATTAGACTAAGTGGCCTGTGATTATTGGAGTCCCTTTTAATTCCATTTTATACATACACACACTACTATTGCCAATGCAACTATATATGGAAATGAATACACCAAAAGAAGGCCTCACAATTAAATATGCTTTTTCAGTAGTTGAATAGCCAGAAAAAAGTCCTCCCTTATTGCTTTTCAGGCCATTTATGATTTGAATATGGACATACTAGGGTAAGCCATAGTTGACATGTTTGCTAATAGGGCAACTGAAAAGCAGCTCTTAAATCTAACCTAGAGAAGTTGCAAACTTCTCAAACACCCCCACTCCATTTACGAGACAGAGAAACACACACACAAACCTGTGGGACTTTGTAGGTGTCTGCTAATATTGACATCTGGATGGAGATGTCCCCGCTAGCTGCATCAAGAAGAGCCAAAAGGTTTTCCTTCCTTCCACAGCTGTAATTGGGAGTGTTGGCTTCCCCAGTAGAGAGCATGTCCAGCAAGATTTCTGAAGTGCGTAAAGGGCTCATATAGTTGTCATTGATGTTGTAGCCAAGTGTGAGATTATGTAGGAGTTGGGTATTCTTGTTGAAAACTTGGATGGCAAAAGTGAAGCGTAGGACTTCTATAAAAGCCTTACTATGACTATTGCAGAAAAAAATGTTCATATTATTATCATCAACATATAAAACACTAATAATAATAATAATAATAATAATAATAATAATAATAATAATAATAATAATAATAATAATAGATCACATAGCTGCTGTAAAAAAATCACGCAGACTGATTATAAATTGCGGCACAATTCAGTAGCACAAATGATCCACTGGAATTTGTGCAAAAATTATAATATTAAAACAGGAACAAACTGGTGGGAACATAAGCCTGAAAAAGTCACATAAAATCAGATGGTCAAGATCTTATGGGATTTCCGTATACAAAATATTGGCACATAATACACCAGACATCATACTGGTTGAGAAACATAAGGTTATAATCATAGACATCGCAATACCAGGTGATAGCAGGGTCGCCGAGAAGGAACATGAAAAAATCGCAAGATACCAGGACTTAAAAATCGAAATTCAATGACTATGGCACAAACCAGCAGTGGTAATTCCAGTGGTAATTGGCACACTGGGTGCTATTCCAAAAGCACTGGAATTATATTTAAAACAGTTAAAAATTGACAAAATCACCATCAGTCAAATGCAAAAAGCCGCACTGCTTGGATCTGCACGCATATTACGAAAATACGTTACAACGTCCTAGGCACCTGGGTGGGGCCCGACTAGTAACCAATGCCAAATCCAGCGAAACAACTGGCCGCTGTGATACAATTGTGTAATAATAATAATAATAATAATAATAATAATAATAATAATAATAATAATAATAATAATAATCCTTCTTTCTCTACAAGCCTAGTGTGTCTTCAGTAGACTCTATTGGCCGAAACGAGTGGTAAGTTACACAATGTGGAAACAGGCTGGGCTGAGGCAACCACAACTGTTTCAATCCCTACTTTCAACACAAGCCAGTATTCAGGTGATGAGTTCACAAAATTGGATTGGGAGAGACGAAGAATATGGATTTTTTTCCAGCCCCACCTTTGGATTTGAATCTCTTCCACAAAATAAAACAAAAGAGGGAAGCCATGGGAATCAAGGAATTAGACATGCCCTGCAATATAGGAATAAGAGGAATAAGAAGAAAAGGAGAGGGTTAGAACTGCAAATGTAATTGAATGACTTACAGTTTTGACTGAAGAGAAGGAGCCCTATTGAAAGGCAACATTATACGTGATATGGTTGATGCTGTGTTGACTATACCAATCAGATGGTGCCCTGGCCTATAGAATTCCCATGGATTGTTTCCACCCTGGAACTTCAAATTCAGTGGGCATTTCCTTCCAAGCTTCCCAGAGACTGGCTGGGACATCAGCAGCATCAGGAGCAGAAGCGGGTCCATGGTCCCCTTCCTGTCAACCAGCAACAGAAACAGTTGGAAGCAGACAAATTGCTCTGAGAAGATGGAAATGCCGGAAGATTTTTGTGATATAAAGAAAGAAAGACTCAGCTTCATCTGGACTTAGCTTTTTCTGATAACAGATCCTTTGCTTACAGCTTCATTCTGATGTCTCTATCACAAGGCATAGAGATCTCAAGGGTCCAGACGGTCATAATTACAATGAGAAACATTTTCTCTTGTGATCCTGGACCTTTGGGGGGGGGGGTTATTGTGCACAGGAGAAGCTGAGGAAAAGCATGTTAGTGAAAAGCTACAGATATAATCTAGGGAACACTTATCTGTAGCAGTTGGGGTCCTTCAGGACACATCCAGAAAATGATGCTGGGGGAAGATAGTTCAACACCCAGGGAATTAACTTCTTTTGCTGTCCTTCAACATGGTCTCTTGTCTCCAGAGACAGAGGCTGGGGAAGGTCATCCAAACCTGTTGTGGCCCAGCAGGAGCCGTTGGAGCTGCCACCAGACTCCGACAGCGAGGGGCCCTATGAGTTGTCTCTGGAGGATGTGGAGGACCCTGGACAGGGTTCCGACTCCGAGCAGGGCGCAGAAAGGCTGGTTGGCCACCAGGAGGTGCCTGAGCCTTGGACCAGTGGGGAGGAGACAAGGGAGTGTGATCCAGACGTCAGCAGTGGGGAGGAGCCAAGGGAGTTGTTCCTGAATGCCCGGCACCGAAGAGCTATTAGGCGTAAAGAACAATTGTGCAGTTACAGGAGGTAATTGCACTCAGCTGGTGGTAATTAGGCTCCTCTCAAGACTATAAAAGGAATGCTTGTGCACACGCCCCTTTTGCAGGAGTCAACGCATTCACTAATGTTGGAGAACTGTAGTGTTAGCTTGGCAGGCTGGATTGCTGCCAAGGCTTGTCTGTGCTGGTTTGCTGCCAAGGACCTGTCTGTCTGTTAATAAATTCCGTAAAGTATCTTTGGCTCGGCATGCTTTGGTGTGGGACGAGGGGGGTCAGAACACAAACCTATGGAGTTTGATCCCAAATTATTCTTTTAACGCGAGCAGTATCAATTTTTCATTGAGAACAGACTAAGGCAGGAAAGTGATTGTCTGTGGACTATTAGCATTGGGTGAAGTGGAGGAAAGTTATAGAGTGGATTTCCCCCCCCTTTTGGTGTTGTCTTTCTGCTTTCATGTAAGACACTGAGATCCTTTATTTTTTTAAGTTTCTAAGTTTATTAAATAGTGGACTGTAAGCTGAGATGGTTGTGGTGTCCATAGTGTAGTGAATGGTGGAACCTGTTTTCAATGGTAATAGAGCTGGAAGGGACCTTGGAGGTCTTCTAGTCTAACCCTGTGCTCAAGCAGGAGACCCTATACCATTTTAGATAGGGGGCTGTCCAATCTCTTCTTTAAAACCTCCATTGATAGAGTATCTACAACTTCTGAAGGCACTGGTTAATTGTCCTCACTGTTAGGAACAGAGGTGGGTTCCTACCAGTTCGCACCAGTTCGGTAGAACTGGTTCGTCAAATCTACCGAACCAGTTAGAAGAGGTTCCACCAGTGGACCCGGAAAGCAGGCCACACCTACAGAAGAGGTTCCAAAATTTTTTGAAACCCACCACTGACACAGACAGACAGACAGACAGACAGACTTACACACAGAGAGAAAGAGAAAGAAAGAAAGAAATAGCAATAGCAATAGCAATAGCAGTAGACTTATATACCGCTTCATAGGCCTTTCAGGCCTCTCTAAGCGGTTTACAGAGAGTCAGCATATTGCCCCCAACAATCTGGGTCCTCATTTTACCCACCTCGGAAGGATGGAAGGCTGAGTCAACCCTGAGCCGGTGAGATTTGAACCGCTGACCTGCTGATCTAGCAGTAGCCTGCAGTGCTGCTTTTTAACCACTGCGCCACCTTGCAAAGAAAGAAAGAAAGAAAAAAGAAAGAAAGAAAAAGTGAGAGAGAGATGAAAGAAAAAAAGGAAAAAGGGACAGAGAGACAAAAGGAAGGAGAGAGAGAGAGAGAGAGAGAGAGAGAGAGAGAGAGAGAGAGAGAGAGAAAGAAAACACATGGCTGGCAAGCCACTCCCACCAGGTCACATGGCCGGCAACCAATCCCACAAAGGAGGCCATACCCACAGAGTAGGTTCGGAAATTTTTTGAAATCCACCACTGGTTAGGAAGTTTCTCCTTCATTCCAGGTTGCTTCTCTCTTTGGTTAGTTTCCAACCATTGTTTCTTGTCCTGCCTTCTGGTGCTTTGGTAAATAAGTTGATCCCCCTCTTCTTTGGGGCAGCCCCTCAAATACCGGAATAGTGTTATCATGTCATCCCTGATCCTTCTTTTCATTAGATTGGCCATACCCAAGTCCTGCAACCATTCTTTGTATGTTTTATCCTCTAGACCCCTAACCATCTTAGTTGCTGTTCTTCGCACTTTTTCCAAAGTCTCCACATCTTTTTTGTAATATGGTGACCAAAACTGGATGCAAGTATTCCAGGGGTGGGTGGCCTTACTAAGGCTTTATAAAGTGATACAAATTTACTTCACCAGATTTTGGTTTCTTACTGCACCCAACCAGAAGCTGGTGTGGGGAAACCTGGTAGCCCTTCCTCTGATTTTGTGGGTGCCCTTGATGGGGTCTTTTGACATCTGGGGCTTTCTGTGAAGCCCTCCCTGTACAAAAAGACCTCCAAGTGCTTTGAAGATGCAGGTGGGGGTCCTGGTACTCCTGGTTGAACTGTTGGATCAACTGTTGAGAGATTAGGGTTAGGTTTAGAGCGCGCTTCTGTCGGCGCACTGTTGTCGGCACGCTTCAGCGCTCATTCGTGGGCGCGGTTTAGAACTTTTGTCACCACGGTTTCGTCGGACGCGCTTTTGTCGGTCGCCCTTTTGTCGGTGAACCGGAAAAATGCCCCCAGCCATGGTGCAGGGGGCCGGCTAGGCCACACCCACCCAGCAACTGGGCAGAGAACCCATTGCTGACATTTTTGAAGCCCATATCCCAGGTCCTCTCTTTGGAAGCTCTCCCACTTGTCGTAAAAAATATCCCAATAAAAAGGAACACAGGCAAGCCACAAGCAATAAATCTTACTTTAAGATTCAGAGGTTTATTTCCTGAATAATTTGGCACATGAACAGCCATCACAACACAACTTACATCAATAACCCATTGCAATGAGGTCCAAAGACCATAGCTAGGTCCAAGCGAGGAATAGCTATGGCCAGTGGCCCTGAACTCATCCCAAGACATTCTTTTTATACTTTTCTCCACGCATTTCAACAACTTATTTCCTTGTTCTTTCTTGCTTTCTTACTGCCATCACTCTCTGCAAAGACCCGGGTACATTTGAACTTTCAGTTCCTGAAAGTTGGCGCAGTGGTTAAATGCAGCACTGCAGGCTACTTCAGCTGACTGCAGTTCTGCAGTTCGGCTGTTCAAATCTCACTGGCTCAGGGTTGACTCAACCTTTCATCCTTCCGAGGTGGGTAAAATGAGGGCCCAGATTGTTGGGGGCAAATAGGCTGACACTCTAAACCGCTTAGAGAGGGCTGTAAAGCACTGTGAAGCGGTATATACATCTAACTGCTATTGCTATTGCTATTTCCCACCGTATCATTCTTCCTGCTCTAAATATATCTATAAAAGTACATACTTTGCAGAAAATGCAGCACACAAGTCAGCACATTAGAAATATATCTGATTTATTTTGCAATTACTGTGTTCCCCCGAAAATATTTTCTTCCAGCTCTTCCATAACACCTCAGCAGTGCCACAGGCTGATAGCTTCCATGCCACGCTGCATTGAGGCAGTAATTGCTGCAAAAGGGGCCCAAACCAAGTACTGAGTACATATGCATTGCTTATACTTTTCAGAGGTTCGATATTGTTCTACATACAATCCTTGTTTTATTGATGGCATGTAATATTCTAATTTTCTGAGATGGTAGATTTGGGGTTTTCATGAGCTGTACGCCATAATCATCACAATTATGACAAATCACAGCTTGAACTATCTTGCTTTGCAGGTAATGGGTCTTATCTCATTTATTAGTTTCACCTTTTAAGTTGCATTACTGAAATAAATGAACTTTTGCACGAAATTCTAATTTTTCGAGTTTCACCTGTATAATAAAGAGGGGCTTGGTGGAGGTACAAGGGAAAAGGAGAAGTTTGCATCCCTTAAATCGCTAGTAAGAAAGCAGAGGTCTCTCACATTTGGGGAAAGGAGATGGAAAAGGGGGCTGCTTTCAGGGTGACCCCCCACAGACAGAAGCAGGACTCCCTTTGAACTCACTCCATATTTTCCCCAGAGTAACACACTTTGATGGGAAGGAATCACGACCACAGGTGGCATTCAGCTGGTTCGCACTAGTTCGAGTGAACCAGTAGGGGAAATTTGCCGAACTGGTAGAAACCTCTGGCTGGCCACGCCCAGCTGCCTAGTCACCATTCACTTGCTCACAAAACTCACCCCGCCCACCCACTCGATGCTAGCACCGCCCAACCCAGCCCTATATATGTTGCCTTCATCACGCGGACCAGCTAATCACCTCGCCAGTTGCCTCTGCATCTTGCCCACACTGCTCAGCTCAACAAAGGTAAGCATGCCGCCTGCTCACCCTTCGCCTTGAGTCAGGGGTTGGGGACCCAGGGATGCACCATTCCCCGAGGCCCTAGAGCCACCACCCTTGGCCAAATCAGGGAATGAGCTATTCCCTGGCTCCAGCCTTGTCCCGGAGCCACCACCTGTTCACCGCCTGCATCAGCTGGATTGGGGAATGCACCATTCCCTGGCTCCAGCCTTTCCCCAGAGCAGCCACCTGCTCACCACCTACTCTCCCTTTTCCAGTCACATGTGCCACCCATTTCTACTCCTTCAGAGGCCCCAGCCCTATCCCTGATTCCTCCCCCATGACCACCTCTTTCTTCAGGCTTACCTTCCTCCCGCAGCGGCTGGTCGAGACTCCGGAATGCAAGCTCTCTTTTTCCATGTGACTGTGAGAAGCCTCCCAGACACTGCCTCTGCTGCACTGAAGGGACTTTCCCGGGCAAGTTTGAGTGGAGCGACGCAGCAGGCAATGGGATGCCTGTGCACGGCTGGGCCGAAGAACAGGGGGCAGCCTTTTTGGCGCTTTTGTGACCTCCTGTAGTTTTCAATGGCCTCCAGCCAGCTGCCAGTGCCAGGAAGCAGCTGGCAAAGAGTCAGTGGTGGGAGGCTTCTTGCAGTCACACCGAAAAAGAGAGTTTGCTTTCTGGAGTCCAAACCAGCCACCGCGGGAGAAAGGTAAGCCCAAAGAAAGAGGTGGTCGTGGGGGAGGAAGCGAGGCTAGGGCCGAGGCCTCTGAAGGAGCAGAAATGGGACTGGCGAAGGGAGCACGGACAGCATGCAGGAGGAGGCCTTTGACAGATTAGGCCAGGCCTGGGCGGAAAATAGGTATATAGGTAAAAATTCATTTTTTCCCCTACCAGGTTCTGTGGGCATGGCTTGGTGGGGGTCACGTGACTAAGTGGGCATGGCCGTGAGTGATGTTGAGTTGGCCACGCCCACTCAGTCACATGATACCCACACACACCTAGCTACGCCCACAGAACCGGTAGTAAAAAAAAATGAATCCCACCACTGATCCAGACAGCCCTAAACTTTAGGGAGAAGGGAAATCCAAAGTCTGAAATGCCCCAGGGACACATTTCCATGAAGTCAACTTCTCAAGAAGTAAGGATTTCCACTTAGGGCCTTCTCGGTCAATGGGAGAAGAGAGCTGCACCTGACTCCCTGTGTATCTGCCCAAAGTCTCCTCTGGAGGATTCGGCCAAAGAGCAGAGCTGAAACTTTCAGGATAATAATTCTCCCTGTCAGGAGAGATCTCTGGCTAATTCAACTAGTTCTTGGACTCAAGGATTGTTGAGCATTTCTCTGGAGAGAAATAACCCCCGTATGGTTCATAATGATAAGAGTACATATCAATTTAAATAAGTCGTCAAGCATTGAGTCCCTGGGGAGTTCAATCCTTGAGTTTGGCCCTGGAGGGAATACATGGTCCCTGTTGCTGGAGAAAATGAACTCTGATCTTTGTTGACATAATGATTAAAGAGAAATCCTCGAGGACCAGTTAATGTACAAGCATGTCACGGATCGGAAATAGATCCCCTGCTGAGTTGGAGCAAAAATTCACTTTATTTTGAAAGTTAAAGCTCAAGGGTACCACTACAAAAGGGATGAGGCAATAGTGTGGCCAGTCTCCAAGAACAAAATCAAACTCAGTCAAAAACTAATCATCAGAACAACAACAAAAAATTACACACCGATAGAGGGAAAGTTTTTTTTGTGACTTTGGAGTGTGGGTTCTTGTTTACAGGCTCACTTCCAGCTCTGCTGAGTAACCATGGCAGGTGTTCCAGCTCTCCCCTATAATTATGGAAAGGTTGGGGATTTCTTCCCATCTTTTTTCTCTCCCGTGAGTTGTCAGTCACCTTGGAAACCAGTCTTGTGAACAGCAAATATAACACAATGTTAAACTGCCGGCCTCAATAATAACTGCTTTAGCCTGAGATGTAGATATTGTAGCTCTGCATATCCGCCTTCTCATGCTCCTTTCCCACTTGAGATTTTGAATGACAAAGCGTGATCAACCCTACACAATTCTTTTTGGTCCATTTCCAGATGCACATTAAAACACCTTTATTTTAATCCATCTTGTCTAAGGTAGCCTCATGAACAAAACACATCCAAAATCCAAGCCTCCATGAACTTCTATGGTATCAGGAGTCCATCCCAAATTCTAAAGTACATTCCCGCTCTCCTTTCATCAAAATCATTAATTTAAAATGTTGGTGAAACCAATATACCGAGTAGAACAGTTTGACCAAATTCACTATTGATCATTATTTCCTGAGGAATTGATTAAAGAGAGCTTTTGGGGGAATTTTCTTAGTTTGATAACCACAACAACATATTGCTCTTTATCCCATGCTTGTTAATAAAAATATTGGCATTCCTCCATTAAATCTTTATCACCTATAGATCACCCATCAATCCTAAGAAAATTAAGTGACTGGAATATCTACTGTAATACTTTCTATGTAGCAGTTCCGGCCAGCTATTCTCGTATTCTTGAATAATCTGGCATGATGCCCGTTCTCCAGATTTCTCCAAGAGAAAAGATTAGTGAGTCCATTTCCTTCAGGATATGAAGAGCTCAGCAAGCATGGAATGGTCTCCCTATGAATGTTGTGGGTTCTTCACTGAGAACCCACAACAGAAATCACATCCAGAAAGCAGACAGAGATAACTGATTCAGCAGGATTCATTAACTTCTCTTTATATACATAATAACGCATGAATAAAGGTACAATACCAACAGCAGATTCTTCCCACGTGGTAGAGAGGAGAGATTGCTTCAGTTCCGAGTTCAGAGCAGACAAGACTAGTTTCAGTTTCAATTCTCAGAACAGCACACAGAGCTGCAGGGCTAATCTGTTTCAGCTCCCATTGGTTGATCTGCGGGTGTGCCTATTCATTGGCTGACCTTGTTACCATGTCTCTGCCAGTCATGAATTTCTATGAGAGAAATTTCTACGAAGGGTCTAGACAGACAATTCTGTCTGTCAGTTTGAATGGTTTTCTTGGATAATGCAGAAGGTGTCAAGCCATACAACTAACTGACGCAATAAAAACAGGGTTGGTCTGGATGATTTCAGTAGTTCATTCCAAATCTACTACATTATTTTCTCCAGTAGCCCTGACTATGTCTATTTATCTGGAAAATGGAAAATTGGGGGGGCGTGTCCAGGGGCCTTCAACAAAGCCAAGCTGATCACCTTCAGCATGCTGGTATTCTGCAGTGTCTGGGTGACTTTTGTGGTCACCTACCTAAGCACCAAAGGGAAATACATAGTGGCTGTGCAGGTCTTCTCCATCCTGGCCTCCAGTGCTGGGCTGCTAGGCTGCATCTTCATCTTCAAACGCTACATTAACCTTCTGAGGCCAGACCTGAACACAAAAGAGCAGCTTACGACCAGAAGAAATGTGGAAATGTGAGACAGAGGAATTTCAATACTCATCATGTTCCAACAGGACAAACCTAGAAAATGGCCCAAGCTGCTCTCCACACATGAGCTGTTTCAACAATTAATGATTAGAGGAGACTGCAAGATGTACAATGAAAGGTTCTCCTTGCACATATAAGCTAGTCATTCCCAACTCTAGAGGGCGGTGCTCATCTCCGTTTCAAAGCCAAAGAGCCAGTGCTGTCCGAAGACGTCTCCATGGCCACATGGCCGGCATGACTCAATGCCGAAGGCGCACAGAACTCTGTTACCTTCCCTCAAAAGGTGGTCCCTATTTTTCTACTTGCATTTTTTACGTGCTTTCAAACTGCTAGGTTGGCAGAAGCTGGGACAAGTCACGGGAGCTCACTCAGTTATGTGGCACTAGGGATTTGAACCGCCGAACTGCCAACCTTTCTGATCGACAAGCTCAGCGTCTTAGCCACTGAGCCACCACGTCCTGTACAGATGTACAACATGCAATAGCTAGCTGGAGGGTTTAAATTATTCAAAAGAAACGTACCTAATCAAAGAGGTGGCAGATTTGCGTTTTATATAAGAAGTAGCTATACTTCATTAGAAATGCAGGAAAAAAGGGGTGAAGGCTTCCTTGAATCCATTTGGGTTAATATAAAGGGGACAGGAATGATATTGCTATAAGTGTATTCTACAGACCGCCCCCGCCCCCCATGCAAACACAGGAAATGTCAAAGCTGATTTGGATTTTATCCCTGCCTGCAATTTTCCTCGCAGCCTAACAGAATTGGAAGAGAGGGGGTGGAAGCCTAGGGGGGAGGACTCAAGAGAGCCAGCCGCACCCTGTGAAAGTTCATTCACTTCAAGGTTATGTTACTGGTCCTCTTTAAACGGCACAGACTGTTTTCTAAAACACAAAGGTTGTGTTGGATTGGTAAACAATGAACAGCGGGAAAAGGAGAACTTTACCTACGCAGCTGCCTGTGGCAACCTTTAGAATTGGCTTCACGTCATCTGTACCAGGTGTGGGTTCCAGCAGGCTCTACTGCTGTTTCGTTCATGCACGCCTCCCGCGTATACGCTTTATGCTTCCTGCGCACGCTTGCGCAATGCAATGAAAATGCTTCTGTGCATCTGCAAAACTGCAAAATAAGATGGCAACGTCTATGGCACCACCGGGAGAACCAGTTCGAGGGTGTGGCGGTTCCAGCGACCCAGGCCAACAAACCACTACTGGTTTAACTGAACCGATCTGAATCAGTTAACTAAGATATGCAGCAGAAAGCACACTCTAACAGTAATGGGGGGGCTTTAACGAGTGATGTGTGGTGAGGTTTATGGCTGATGAGGCACTGACGTCATCACAATCCTTGTGCGTTTCAAAGGGGTGGCGGGCAAGAGCGTATCGCCGAGGACCATATGCGGTGACCACCAGTGGCCAACAACAACAAAAAAAGAGATTGGGGAGGGGGAGACCAAGGAGACGAGGAGTTCCTTGTTGTGTTTTCCACAAAGGCCAACAGTCCCTCCGACGGGGGGGGGGAGACAGAGAGAGAGAGAGAGAGAGAGAGAGAGAGAGAGAGAGAGAGAATGATGATGATGATGATGATGATGATGATGATGATGATGATGACGACGACGACGACAATTAAGTATCAAAAATCTTTTGAGTTTGACAATATAATATGTTATCCAAAATTATAAATAATCTTATTTTCAGATGCATTTTTGGCCATCTTTGTTATTTTCTTTTTTAAAAAATCAGACTTGCTTCCAATTTGTGCCTTCTGGCAAACTACCGATGTTTTCATTTAATTTGAGGTCTGTTTGTCCCCGTTTTCACCTCTAGGGAGATTGGGGGTTCAGAATAGGAACCCATGTCGGATTTTTCCCGATCTCCACCCTCATTATTTTTATTTATATTAACTTTTGTCATTTCTTTTCATCACCTGCCATGTGCGAAATGGCCACAAGATGGCAGGCTATTATTGCTAACGCAATTTCCCATAGACTTTCAAAACCACTGTTTTCATTTAATTCGAGGTTTGTTTTTCTCCATTTTCACCTCCATGGAGATTGGGGGTTCAGAATAGTAACCCATGTCGGATTTCTCCCGATTTGCACCCTTATTCTTATTTATATTAAGTTTTGCCATTTCTTGTCTCCACCTGCCATGTGCGAAATGGCCACGAGATGGCAGGCTATTATTGCTAATGCAATTTCCCATAGACTTTCAAAACCGCTGTTTTCATTTAATTTGAGGTCTGTTTGTCCCCGTTTTCACTTCCAGGGAGATTGGGGGTTCAGAATAGGAACCCATGTCGGATTTTTCCTGATCTCCACCCTAATTATTATTTTTATTTTAAACGCATAAACACATCAACAAAAACAAATACATGACTTAAAATAACATAGGAACAAGAAGTTCCATCATATATCATACAGCAGTTCCGTATCGGTTTCTTTACAGTTAGTGTTTTCCCTTCTATACATTTCTATCTTGCATTCATGGTCTCCTTATTCGTTATTCATTTTTATTTACAATTCTATATTTATTTATACTTAGCTATTTATAAGAAAATATTGTTTACCTATATTGTGTTTTATATTCTTACTGTTATTTATTCTTTTACATACAACGATAGGTATACATTCACATAGTTATTCTTTTTCTTTGCCATTCTTATTCCATTTAAAAGGTTATAATATACAGTATGAGTTCCTTTGTTTACCATCCCTAATGCCTGTTGTAACACCACCTTATTTTCCCTTTCTTTTCTCCATCCCTTCCTTCTCTACTTCCTTCCTTCTTCCTCTCCTTCTCCTTCTTTCTTCCCTTACCTCTCCCCTACTCCTACCCTCTCTCTTCCCCTTTCTGCCCTCTCTCCTTCCCTTTCTCTCCTTTCCACCCTCCTCTCCCTTCCCTTCCTTCTTCCCTCCCTTCTCTACTTCCTTCCTCCTCTCCTTCCTTCTTCCCTCCCTTTCTTTTTCCATTGTTATAGGTGTCTCTTTCAAATCTCAGTTTATGTTTTCTTGGGGATGGTATTTCCACAAACCCATATAGTTTCATATAATTTCCTTTTTTCTCTTTCGTTCTACAGTCTATATGCCAGCCATCATCCTGATTTGATCGCTTATTCCAAGTAATTCAGTCTGACTACTTTAATTTTCTGGGGTAATTCCTCCACCCTGATTATTTTATTTTTATATTAACTTTTGTCATTTCTTGTCGCCACCTGCCATGTGCGAAATGGCCACGGGATGGCAGGCTATTATTGCTAATGCAATTTCCCATAGACTTTGCAAACCGCTGTTTTCATTTAATTTGAGGTCTCTTTGTCCCCGTATTCACCACTAGGGAGATTGGGGGTTCAGAGTCGGAACCCATGTCAGATTTTTCCCGATCTCCACCCTCATTATTTTTATTTATATTAACTTTTGTCATTTCTTGTCTCCTCCTGCCATGTGCGAAATGGCCACGAGAGGGCAGGCTATTATTGCTAATGCAATTTCCCATAGACTTTGAAAACCGTTGTTTTCATTTAATTTGAGGTTTGTTTTTCTCCGTTTTCACCTCCAGGGAGATTGGGGGTTCAGAGTATGATCCCACGTCGAATTTCTCCCGAGTTGCACCCTTATTCTTATTTATATTAAGTTTTGCCATTTCTTGTCTCCTCCTGCCATGTGCGAAATGGCCACGAGAGGGCAGGCTATTATTGCTAATGCAATTTCCCATAGACTTTGAAAACCGTTGTTTTCATTTAATTTGAGGTTTGTTTTTCTCCGTTTTCACCTCCAGGGAAATTGGGGGTTCAGAATAGAAACCCATGTCGGATTTTTCCCGATCTCCACCCTGATTATTTTAATTTATATTAAGTTTTGCCATTTCTTGTCTCCTCCTGCCATGTGCGAAATGGCCACGAGAGGGCAGGCTATTATTGCTAATGCAATTTCCCATAGACTTTGAAAACCGTTGTTTTCATTTAATTTGAGGTTTGTTTTTCTCCGTTTTCACCTCCAGGGAAATTGGGGGTTCAGAGTCGGAACCCATGTCGGATTTTTCCCGATCTCCACCCTGATTATTTTAATTTATATTAACTTTTGCCATTTCTGTCGCCACCTGCCATGTGCGAAATGGCCACGAGATGGCAGGCTATTATTGCTAATGCAATTTCCCATAGACTTTGAAAACCGTTGTTTTCATTTAAGTTGAGGTTTGTTTTTCTCCGTTTTCACCTCCAGGGAAATTGGGGGTTCAGAGTCGGAACCCATGTCGGATTTTTCCCGATCTCCACCCTGATTATTTTAATTTATATTAACTTTTGCCATTTCTTGTCGCCACCTGTCATGTGCGAAATGGCCACGGGATGGCAGGCTATTATTGCTAATGCAATTTCCCATAGACTTTGCAAACCGCTGTTTTCATTTAATTTGAGGTCTCTTTGTCCCCGTATTCACCACTAGGGAGATTGGGGGTTCAGAGTCGGAACCCATGTCAGATTTTTCCCGATCTCCACCCTGATTATTTTTATTTATATTAACTTTTGTCATTTCTTGTCTCCACCTGCCATACGCAAAATGGCCACGAGATGGCAGGCTATTATTGCTAATGCAATTTCTCATAGACTTTCAAAACCGCTGTTTTCATTTAATTTGAGGTTTGTTTTTCTCCATTTTCACCTCCAGGGAGATTGGGGGTTCAGAGTATGATCCCACGTCGAATTTCTCCCGAGTTGCACCCTTATTCGTATTTATATTAAGTTTTGCCATTTCTTGTCTCCTCCTGCCATGTGCGAAATGGCCACGAGAGGGCAGGCTATTATTGCTAATGCAATTTCCCATAGACTTTGAAAACCGTTGTTTTCATTTAATTTGAGGTTTGTTTTTCTCCATTTTCACCTCCAGGGAGATTGGGGGTTCAGAGTATGATCCCACGTCGAATTTCTCCCGAGTTGCACCCTTATTCTTATTTATATTAAGTTTTGCCATTTCTTGTCTCCTCCTGCCATGTGCGAAATGGCCACGAGAGGGCAGGCTATTATTGCTAATGCAATTTCCCATAGACTTTGCAAACCGCTGTTTTCATTTAATTTGAGGTCTCTTTGTCCCCGTATTCACCACTAGGGAGATTGGGGGTTCAGAGTCGGAACCCATGTCAGATTTTTCCCTATCTCCACCCTGATTATTTTAATTTATATTAACTTTTGTCATTTCTTGTCTCCACCTGTCATGTGCGAAATGGCCACGAGATGGCAGGCTATTATTGCTAATGCAATTTCCCATAGACCTTGCAAACCGCTGTTTTCATTTAATTTGAGGTTTGTTTTTCTCCATTTTCACCTCCAGGGAAATTGCGGGTTCAGAATAGGAACCCATGTCGGATTTTTCCCGATCTCCACCATGATTATTTTAATTTATATTAACTTTTGCCATTTCTTGTCTCCACCTGTCATGTGCGAAATGGCCACGAGATGGCAGGCTATTATTGCTAATGCAATTTCCCATAGACCTTGCAAACCGCTGTTTTCATTTAATTTGAGGTCTGTTTGTCCCCGTGTTCACCTCTAGGGAGATTGGGGGTTCAGAGTCGGAACCCATGTCAGATTTTTCCCGATCTCCACCCTGATTATTTTTATTTATATTAACTTTTGTCATTTCTTGTCTCCACCTGCCATACGCAAAATGGCCACGGGATGGCAGGCTATTATTGCTAATGCAATTTCCCATAGACTTTGAAAACCGCTGTTTTCATTTAATTTGAGGTTTGTTTTTCTCCATTTTCACCTCCAGGGAGATTGGGGGTTCAGAGTATGATCCCACGTCGAATTTCTCCCGAGTTGCACCCTTATTCTTATTTATATTAAGTTTTGCCATTTCTTGTCTCCTCCTGCCATGTGCGAAATGGCCACGAGAGGGCAGGCTATTATTGCTAATGCAATTTCCCATAGACTTTGCAAACCGCTGTTTTCATTTAATTTGAGGTCTCTTTGTCCCCGTATTCACCACTAGGGAGATTGGGGGTTCAGAGTCGGAACCCATGTCAGATTTTTCCCGATCTCCACCCTGATTATTTTAATTTATATTAACTGTTGTCATTTCTTGTCTCCACCTGCCATGTGCGAAATGGCCACGAGAGGACAGGTTATTATTGCTAATGCAATTTCCCATAGACTTTGAAAACCGTTGTTTTCATTTAATTTGAGGTTTGTTTTTCTCCGTTTTCACCTCCAGGGAGATTGGGGGTTCAGAATAGGAACCCATGTCGGATTTTTCCCGATCTCCACCCTGATTATTTTAATTTATATTAACTTTTGCCATTTCTTGTCTCCACCTGTCATGTGCGAAATGGCCACGAGATGGCAGGCTATTATTGCTAATGCAATTTCCCATAGACCTTGCAAACCGCTGTTTTCATTTAATTTGAGGTCTGTTTGTCCCCGTGTTCACCTCTAGGGAGATTGGGGGTTCAGAGTCGGAACCCATGTCAGATTTTTCCCGATCTCCACCCTGATTATTTTTATTTATATTAACTTTTGTCATTTCTTGTCTCCCCCTGCCATACGCAAAATGGCCACGGGATGGCAGGCTATTATTGCTAATGCAATTTCCCATAGACTTTGAAAACCGCTGTTTTCATTTAATTTGAGGTTTGTTTTTCTCCATTTTCACCTCCAGGGAGATTGGGGGTTCAGAGTATGATCCCACGTCGAATTTCTCCCGAGTTGCACCCTTATTCTTATTTATATTAAGTTTTGCCATTTCTTGTCTCCTCCTGCCATGTGCGAAATGGCCACGAGAGGGCAGGCTATTATTGCTAATGCAATTTCCCATAGACTTTGAAAACCGTTGTTTTCATTTAATTTGAGGTTTGTTTTTCTCCGTTTTCACCTCCATGGAAATTGGGGGTTCAGAATAGGAACCCATGTCGGATTTTTCCCGATCTCCACCCTGATTATTTTAATTTATATTAACTTTTGCCATTTCTTGTCTCCAGCTGTCATGTGCGAAATGGCCACGAGATGGCAGGCTATTATTGCTAATGCAATTTCCCATAGACTTTGAAAACCGCTGTTTTCATTTAATTTGAGGTTTGTTTTTCTCCGTTTTCACCTCCAGGGAGATTGGGGGTTTAGTGCACGATCCCACGTCGGATTTTTCCCGATTTGCACCCTTATTCCTATTTATATTAACTTTTGCAATTTCTTGTCTCCATGTGCCATGTGCGAAATGGCCACGAGATGGCAGGCTATTATTGCTAATGCAATTTCCCATAGACAATGAAAACCGCTGTTTTCATTTAATTTGAGGTTTGTTTGTCCCCGTTTTCATCTCAGGAGAGATTGGGGACTCAGTGTAGGAACACATGTCGGATTTTTCCCGATCTCCACCCTGATTATTTTAATTTATATTAACTTTTGCCATTTCTTGTCTCCACCTGTCATGTGCGAAATGGCCACGAGATGGCAGGCTATTATTCCTAATGCAATTTCCATAGACTTTGAAAATAGCTGTTTTCATTTAATTTGAGGTCTATTTCACCCCGTTTTCATTTCAAGAAAGACCGGGGGCTTCAGAGCACAATCCCACTCGGATATCGCCAGATCGGTACCCTAATTATTTTTATTTCTAATACTTTTTTTGCGATTACTGGTCCTCACCTGCCATACGAAAAATGACCACAAGGTGGCAGTCTGTTACTGGTATGCAATTATCCCTTTGATGGCTTCTGTTCTCATTTAATTTGAAGGGACTTGGCATCCTGTTTTGGCCACCAAAGTAATCAGCTGTCTCTGAATACAATCCCTCGTCGGATTTACCTTGCTCTGTTCCCTGATTTTTTTTTTAAATATTATTTATTGTGATTTTTCTTCCCAACCTGCAATTTAGGAAGTGGCCACCAGGGGTAGGTTTTCTTGCCCCTTGCAATTTTCCAGACCTTTACAGGAATGGTTTTTGCTTAATTTCAAGCGGGTTTCACCCTTTTCTTCACTTCTAATGACATATGGGGCCTCGGACTACTATCTGACATGCATTCTCCTGATTATGTTTATGAATGTTTCCTGCAAATTCTCCTCTTCTACTGAATATATGAAGGGATGCGGTAGCTCAGTGGCTAAGACGCTGAGCTTGTCGATCATAAAGGTCAGCAGTTCAGCGGTTTGAATCCCTAGCGCCGCGTAATGGAGTGAGCTCCCATGACTTGTCCCGGCTTCTGCCAACCTAGCAGTTCAAAAGCATGTAAAAAATGCAAGTAGAAAAATAGGGGCCGCCTTTGGGGGGAAGGGAACAGCGTTCCAAGTGCCTTCCGGCATTGAGTCATGCCGGCCACATGACCACGGAGACGTCTTCAGTCAACCCTGGCTCTTCAACTTTGAAACGGAGATGAGCACCGCCCCCTAGAGTCGGGAACGACTAGCACAGATGTCCGAGGGGAACCTTTACGTTTATGTTGAATATTTTGTTACCATGTGCCAGTGACAAAATGGACAATTATATTGATCCTGTTGTAGCCCCGAATTTTTCACTCCCAACCCTTCCTTAGATCTTCCTTTTTAGGAAACCAAGACTAAAAAAATCCCACCTTTGCTACCCCAGCTAAACACCGTACACTGAGAAAGCTTGAGAAAGCTTTCCTCAATTCATGTATAGTATTTTTCCAGGTGTGTCTGTTCTACTCCTATAAACTGTTGGCTTTTTTGTGATCAACAGGCAGTGATGGGGAAGTTCTATACGCTTTGAATGCTTTGAAGCCAATGCAATCCTAAATTGCATGAACCAAGGGATAGAATAAATAATTCTAAAGTGTTAATATGACTTGATAAGGCCTTGATAAGGCCACATTTAGAATACTACAGCCACAATATAAAAAAGATGTGGAGACTCTGGAAAGAGTGCAGAGAAGAGCAACAAAGATGATGAGGGGACAGGAGACTAAAATATATGAAGAACGGTTCCAGGAACTGGGTATGTCTAGTTTAATGAAAAGAAGGATTAGGGGAGAATAGCAGTCTTCCAATATCTCAGGGGTTGCCACAAAGAAGAGGGAATCAAGCTATTCTCCACAGCATCTGAGGGCAGGACAAGAAGTGACAGGTGGAAACTCATCAAGGGGAGAAGCAATCTAGAACTTAAGGAGAAATTTCACGATGATGAGAATGATTAATCAGTGGAACAACTTGCCTTCAGAAGTTGTGGATGCTCCATCACTGGAGGCTTTCAAAACTGGACTGCCAATTGTGTGAAATGGTATAGGCTCTCCTTCTTCCACAGGGTTGGACTAGAAGACCTCCAAGGTCCCTTCCAGCTCTGTTATTCTGTTAATGTTTTAAAACGACAAATGGTATATTGGGGTTTTTATTTTTTCCAAGCTCTGGAACAGAATCACCATTCCTTTCTTTGCTTTAAAAAATCATTCTCTCTCCCTGCCTGACCACAACCCATTCATTTATTTTTAAATGTAAGCACTCTGTCCCCCAGACCAGAAATGAATCACTTCAAGGAATGGAGAGGTTTGGGGAATGAATTTTTTTTTTAAAAAAAGAGCAGAAGGTTTTCAGAATTGTCACTTTCCTCGCCGATGGAAGAATGGAGGCAGTGTTTTCAGCTCCCCGTATCTGCCACGTTCTTCCCCTGGCAACGAACAAAAAATGACTTCAAAGAGAGGGGGAAATGGTTAAGGGAAAGTGATTTTCTCTCACGGCCTTGCTGGGGGAATTAAATCGTGTTTCTTCTGTTGCCAGCAAGTGAAATAATCCAATATATTGCAGCAAAAATGCATTTGCTGTTTCCTCTGGCATGGTTGACCTGGCAGGTTTTTTTTTTTCTTTTCTCTTTTCTTTTCTCTCTCCTCTCGTCTTCTCTTCTCCTCTTCTCTCCCCCTCCCTTTCCTTTTCTCTTTTCTTTTCTTCTCTCCCCTTCCATTTCTTTCCTTTTCCTTTCCTTTCCTTTCCTTCTCTCCTCTCCTCGCCTTTCCTTTCCTTTCCTTTCCTTTCCTGTCCTATCCTGTCCTGTCCTGTCCTGTCCTGTATACTACCAATGAAACCATCCCAAAAACCAAAGCTGGGTCTCTATGATCAATGGGCACCTTCTCCAATGTGTGTGTGTGTGTGGGGAGGATACTTTGAGGACAGCAATTGAGTCTCAATAACAGTAACTTGGAGTCCTAGTGAACATCACTTAAATATGAGCCAGCTGCAGCTGCCAAAAATAAAGCCAATGCAATCCTAGGATGCCTTAACCAAAGGCTAGAATCACATGTTAAAGTGTTAATGCCACTTTATAAGGCCCTTAGTAAGACCACACTTAGAACACTTAGAATGCTTCATCCAATGTAAAAAGATGTTGAGACTTTGGAAAGAATGCAGAGAAGAGCAACAGAGATGATTAGGAACAGGTGGAGACTTCCAGATGCCTGGGTAGCCCAGATAAGCAGCTGGGGCTCAGGACGATGGACAGCAGCTCCAATTGGAGTGTGGGATTTAAGAGTCAGTTTAATGTCAGGGTCACAAGTACCCATAGCAACCAAAACTCAGAAGCTGGTAGATTCCTCAAAGAACAGTTTTATTTGAGGGGTCATATTGGCACAGGCTGGTGAAAACCGACTCTAAACGTTCCCACGGTTTCCACCTAATTAAAAGTTTTCCACTTTCCCCAATCAGTCACGTGGTCCAATCAGGATACTGTCCAGTTGCTAGGTGACTCCAGTCCCCTCCTTCCGAGCACCTGCTGGAATGTCCTTGGTTCCCAAGAGAAAGGATTTTGCTTTGGCTACAAACCCCAGCTACCTCTACTCCCCCCCCCTAACCTTCAGCCCCAGTTGTGGCATCCCTGAAGCCACAAAATGGCCTCAGTCAGGTCAGCTTCAGGGTTGGACACATATGAAGAACGGTTGCGGGAATTGAATATGTCTAGTTCAATGAAAAGAAGGACTAAGGGGAGAGACGATAGCAGTCTTCCAATCTCTAAGCAGCTGCTCCAAAGACGAGGGAATCAAGCTGTTCTCCGAAGTCAAGACGAGAAACAATGGATGGAAAATAACCAAGGAGAGAAGCAACCTGGAATTAAGGAGAAACTCCTACAAAACAATCGACCGGTGGAATGGCTTGTAGTTGTAGATGCTCCAATAGTGGAGTTTTTGAAGCAGAGATTGGAATGGTACAGGGTCACCTGCTTGAGCAGGGGGTTGGACTCCAAGGTCCCAATGGGAAGAATAGATCAGTGGAATGACTTGCCTTCAGAAGTTGTGGGTGGAGGTTTTTAAGAGAATGGACAGCCGTTAGTCTGAAATGATATACCGCCATGATGGCTAAACGATGCCATTTGTGGCACGCAAAGCCGTCTCTCTGGGCATGCATGCTGTCGCCAACTGTTCTTCTGGTTTCCATCACTGGTTTTTGCAGGCACAGGAGCCCTGGAAAACTCTCTGAAAATGGCCCCCCAAAAAAGTTGGTTTGGGGGCTGTTTTCCGTGCCATTTTCAAGCCGATTTTGGGCTGTTTTATGGCCAAAAAGGGCCTGAAAAACAGCCTGAAACAGCCCCCCCCCCCCCAAATGGCCAAAAAGGCATGGACATTCCAGTTTGGGCACTTGGTGCCGAAAAGGTTTACCATCACTGGTATAAGGTCTCCTGCTTGGACTAAAAGATCTCCAAGCTCCCTTCTAACTCCGATGATGTTCTGTGTTCTAGGAGATGATCCCAAAAATAGAAGCTAGGGGGAGCTGTGGGTCTGCCTTCGGCTCCGCAGATCTCAAGAGATCTTCTGATCTGGGCAAAAAATAAAATAAAATCAAAAGCCTTCGGCCTCAAAGGTATCAGGGCTGAGGCGGAAGAGGTGGGAGCTCTCTGCACATGCTCAGAGGTGTTTCCTCGTGCCTTCTGAAGTTCCGAAGGGCAGCATCAGGCTGGCAGGATCTGGTGCCCGTCGGAGGATGAAGGCAGAAACAAGGAGATCCCTGCAAGCGGAAAAAACTGATTCACCGCCTTGAAGCTCGGCTTCCACGCTCCGTTAGCGGCCTTCACCTGCCTTGCTTTGAAACTGCGAAATGAGGCACGGTGGTTGAGAGGGGCTTTAATAACCATCTCAGCGCTGACATTTAGATTACAGATGGCATTTTCAATTAGGTGGGCATCCTCTGTGGGTGGAAAATCAGCGGCTGGCGCGGCTTCAGGCTTCTCCGCGCTCTGTAAGGAGGGAAGCGAGAAATGGGAGGAATTCAGGCCAGGCAATGAATCTGCAGCCCCCCCCCCCACCACCACCACCACCAGGCATGGCCTGGGAAACCGAGAGACCAGGGTGGTTCAGGGGTTGGGAAGCCAAAGGGATCTCCCTAAATAACGGGTGTGTGGAGCTGAAGGTCATCTAGCCAAGGTGGCGCAGTGGTTAGGGTGCAGTACTGCAGGCCACTTCAGCTGACTGCTAGTTCAGCAGTTCAGCGGTTCAAATCTCACCGGCTCAGGGTTGACTCAGCCTTCCGAGGTGGGTAAAATGAGGACCCAGATTGTTGTTGGGGGCAATATGCTGACTCTGACTCTGTAAACCGCTTAGAGAGGGCTGGAAGCCCTATGAAGCGGTATATAAGTCTAACTGCTATTGCTATCTAGCTGAGGATTTCCCATCCTGAGGTTTCTGAAGGTCCCCCTCCAAGTTATGACATTGGGAGGAGGGGGTGGTCAGGCAACATTCATCAGTCCTAGCTGAGGAGGAAGTGCTATCAGATAACCGATTAACAGAGTTGGAAGGGACCTTGTAGGTCATCTAGTCCAACCCCTCCCCCAAGCAGGAGACCCTACACCATTTCTGACAGAGGTCAGTCCAGTCTCTTCTTGAAAGCCTCCAGTGATGACCCTCCCGCAACTTTTGAAGGCAACTTCTGTTCCATGGGTTGATTGTTCTTGCTGTCAGAAAATTTCTCCTTATTTCCAGGTTGAATCTCTCCTTGGCCAGTTTCCATCCATTATTATGCCTTGTCGGGCCTTCAGGGGCTTTGGAAAATAGCTTGACCCCCTCCTCTCTGTGGCAGCCCCTCAAATATTGGAAGACTGGTATCCTGTCTCCCCTGGTCCTTCTCTTCACTAGACTAGCCATGCCCAGTTCCTGCAACCGTTCATTGTATGTTTTACCCTCCAGTCCCCTCATCATCCTGGTCGCTCTTCTCTGCACTCTTTCTAGAGTCTCAGCGTCTTTTTTTATAGTGCGATGACCAAAACTGGATGCAGTGGTGGCTGTGGCCAACCCATCTGGTCTGCCAACTGAACCCTCTCCAGATTGGGAGAGGCTCCCTCAGGACACCCATACCATGCTCATCTTTCATCCAGAGGACTGCAATGCATTCTGCATGGGGCTGTCCTTGGAGACTGTACAGAAGTTTTAGCTGGTCCAGGATGTGGCTGGGGAAACGTGATGGGCATAGCAACGGCAACGGCCATTACATACAGCCCCATCATGCTTTACAGCCCTCTTTGAGGTGGTTTACAGAGTCAGCCTCTTGCCCCCAACAATCTGGGTTTTCACTTTGCCGACCTCGGAAGGATGGAAGGCTGAGTCAACCTTGGAGACGGTCGGGATCGAACTGCTGGCAGTCGGCAGAGTTCGCAAAGTGCAATACTGCATTCTATCCCTAGCAAACTCCTCCCCCACCCCCACCCCCGGTTCCCAAGGAAGCTTTTCGTGCCCGTCAGTCTGTCTCTCTGTTCCTTAGACTGATCTTGAGGTGACATTTTTTGCTTTTCGTTCTTCGGTTGTCCAGCATTCTGAATGGGCAGCCCCCCCAAAATGCGGACAAAGGAAATAAGCAGAGCCTTTTAGAGGCCATCTGATTCTCCCCATGGTTGGAAAAAGCAGAAGCCGCCAGCGTTGCTCCGGCCGGTTTTAATTTTACTCCTCGGAAAATCCATAATGCTGAGAGATAAAAAGAAATAATTAGGAAATTAGCAGAGGCCTCGGGAGAAGGCAAGTGGCTGCAAAGGAGCTGGCGCCATCCCGGCCCTTTCCTCTTTTAATCCCATTAAACTTCGTGGTAATTAGATTTTAAATGACCGCCCGCCCTGCTGTTTACGGTCTTGGTCAAAGGAAAGGAAAGGAAAAACGATCGTGTCCCGTGAGAGAAATCGAACGTGTTTTAAAGGCTTTGGAATGTCAGCTCCAGGTGTTGTGGCCCGCCAGCAACCAGCAGAGCTGGCAGCCGATTCGGACAGTGAGGAGGTTGGGAAGGAAGATGGGCCATTCCTGGAGTCTGGGGAAGGCTCTGATGAGGGCTCTGTGTCGGAGGCAAAGAGGGGGCCAGGGCTGTCTGACAATTATCAGCTGCCTTCAGAGTCAGACATCAGTGAGGCAGAAGAACAGCTGGAGCCTGTTCCCAATGAGCGCATGCGCATAGTTGCCAGATGAAGGGAGCAGCTAAGGAACAAGGGGTCGACTTGGGAGGAAGGCCACAGGCGGACAGTGAATGGCCCCTCCCAGAGGAAATAAAAGAGGAGCAAAAGGGGAGTGGAGCTTGCAGGAGACCATTAGTTAGCTTAATTAGTTCTTGACTCTCCGAGATTCCTGGCCAAGTTCTTCAGATATCGGCCTGGCAGCTCTCCAAGCCAGATAAGGTCTGTGACTGTAAATCCTCCCTTGAAAGACTTTGCTGGATGTGAAGGTGACAAGCAACAGGGAGAAAGCAGAACTATTTAACTAGGCTACATAAACAGAGGGATAGAATCAAGATCACGTGAAGGGTTAATACCACTTTATAAGGCCTTGGTAAGGCCACACTTGGAATACGGCATTCAGTTCTGGTCGCCACGATGTAGAAAAGATGTGGAGACTCTGGAAAGAGTGCAGAGAAGATCAACAAAGGATTAGGGGACTGGAGACTAAAACATATGAAGAACGGTTGCAGGAACTGGGTATGTTTAGTTTAAGAGAAAGAATGACTAGGGGAGACATGATAGCAGTCTTCCAATATCTCAGGGACTGCCACAGAGAAGAGGGAGTCAAGCTATTCTCCAAGGCACCTGAGGGTAGAACAAGACGCAATGGGTGGAAACTAATCAAGGAGAGAAGCAACTTAGAACTGAGGAGAAATTTCCTGACAGTTAGAACAATTAACCAGTGGAACAGAATTTGCCTCCAGAAGTTGCGAATGCCCCAACACTGGAAGTCTTTAAGAAGATGTTGGATAGCCATCTGTCTGAAATGGTATAGGGTTTCCTGCTTAGGCAGGGGGTTGGACTAGAAGACCTCCAAGGTCCCTTCCAACTCTCCTATTGTATTGTGACTGAGCAGAATTCACAGTCAATTAAGAAAAGAGGCTTTTGTCAGGACAAGGAGTTTGCTTCACGCTCTTGGGAAGCCTGGGTCAAGACACCACGTTGCTTTGGAACCAGTTCGGCTTCTCGGGATGGAAGCACCGAATTTTATAAAGGAATAAAATAACTTAAAGGGGTTTTGGGTCAAAAGAGTCAAAATGGAGGCCACAGCAGCTGGATGCTCCGCCTGCTTTTGAGGTGGGTCACGGTGTCATGGCCGCCATTTTGGCCTTTCTGGCCCTTGAGGGATTGGAGAAATGCTTTGGCGGACAGGTGTGGGCGGGGAAACGGTTGTGGCCAAAAAAGTGGGTGTGTCCAGGATGATAACAGGGAAGGGGCGTTTAGAGCTGGCGCCCCACATTAGCTGAGCTCCTCTCTACAAGACCCATTCCCTCTCCTTTTCCTACTTTAAATTTGTTGCTTTTAAATGTAATACGGTAGCCCTTATCATACTTTGAAGCCTCTCAGCAGACAATAAAGTTGCAGAGAGATAAATAGATATTTTCTCTAAACGCTGGGGCTTTTTTGGGGGGGAGGGGGGAAGATGGCGATCTTTTGCCAGATCTGGTCGTAGGGAGTTCCCAAGTGAACCGGCTTCCCAATTCCTTAAAAAAAAACAAAAAACGGTACTTCTTTCTGAGCAATTTGCCATTTGACGCATTTGAAATCGTCAGATTCGTTATGCTTTGTTAGATAAACAGAATGGCATTGTGGAGGGTTTTTTTAAAAATAAATATGCATTCCCCTCCTGTTTTGAAAACCTCGGTAGCCACTAAATTTAATGAGCTGCTTCTTAATTGCCCTGAAAGAGAGGGGGGGGGGTAGGGATGGCTGATGATAAGATAATTATGCCTGAACTATGAACCTTTTTTTATTTGCTGGCGAAGAAGCCTGGATGAGCTCACAAGGTTTTATTTTTTATTTTTTTTAAAAATCAAATCAAAACAAAGCCAAGCTCCTGCTAATGAAGGCTCGGTGGCACAAAGTCTGAAAAACCATCATCCCCTGCCACAGTCTTCGTTAAAAGAGGCTTCCTCTAATCAGAGCTGCGGCCAATTAATTTCCTTAACAAGCACTTCATCCCAACTGTTGTCAGCTGACTCAACGTTGTTGCGATGGCGCCTTCCGTCCTAGGCTGCATTAATAGAGGGACGGACTCAAGGCAGGGGTGGGTTCCTGCCAGTTCTAACCTCTTCTATAGAAGAGGTTCCACAAATCTACAGTGCCGTTCAGAACCGGTTCCAGCTTCCTCCCCCTGCCCGTCCGCACATCAAGATGAAGAGCGAGAGGAGGGATTCTGGGAGTTGAAGTCCACAAGTCTTAAAGCTGTCAAGTTTGAACACCCCTGGGGGGTTTTTTTCCTAAAGGGTTAGGGGTGCAAGGGTCTTGTAAATTGACAGCTTTAAGACTTGCGTGCTTCAAATGCCAGAGTTTCTGAGCCAACATTTTGGTTTCTAAGCAAGAGCGTTGTTAAGTGAGTTTCACCACATTTTACAAGTTGGCCATGCCCACCCAGTCACATGGCTGGTAAGCCACTCCCACCCGGTCACATGGATGGCAAGCCACTCCCACAAAGCAGGCCACACCTACAGAAGAGGTTCTAAATAATTTTGAAACCCACCACTGACTAGAGGAGACATGATAGCAGTGTTCCAATATCTCAGGGGCTGCCCCAAAGAAGAGGGAGTCAAGCTATTCTCCAAAGCACCTGAGGGCAGGACACATGCGCCCCGCCCCCTGCACATGCACAGCAGAGACCCGAAAATCAGCTGACTGGCGGGAGGCGCATGTGCAATGGAGGTGACAGCTTGCATGCCGGCAGAGAGGGCTCGGCATGGCACGTGTGACATTGGTTCCCCATCATAGCAATAGCAATAGCAGTTAGACTTATATACCGCTTCATAGGGCTTTCAGCCCTCTCTAAGCGGTTTACAGAGCCAGCATATCGCCCCCAACAACAATCCGGGTCCTCATTTTACTCACCTCGGAAGGATGGAAGGCTGAGTCAACCCTGAGCCGGTGAGATTTGAACCGCCGAACTGCAGCTAACAGTCAGCTGAAGTAGCCTGCAGTGCTGCACTCTAACCACTGCACCACCTCGGCTCATATCATGGGTATAGGTTTCCTGCTTGAACAGGGGGTCGGTCTCCAAGACGTCCAAGATCCCATCCAAGTCTATTATTTATTTAGAAGGATCGTTGTCTGTGGCCACCAGCCCTTCGGCCTCTTAAGGCAGAGCTGAGAGAGAGCCCCCAAGGAACTCCTGCCCTCTCTCCTTGCCCCCAACTCAAGTGCCATGCCCTGGCACAATTGTGCACCTGAAGGTGGCTCGCAAATGAAGTCAGGAAAAGCTTTGAGCACCGTCATAAGAGTGGAAATAATCGGCAGCCTTCTCAATAGACGATCCAAAAGTTGTACACCTCCATCCATCTTCGGTGACGGACCTTCCTGCCTCTCCCTCTGCCTTTCTTGTTCCTGCTGCGCGGCCCTGGGGTCGGAGTGGTTAGGGTGCACTACTGGAGCCACTTCAGCTGACTGTTATCTGCAGTTCAGCGGTTCAAATCTCACCGGCTCAAGGTTGACTCAGCCTTCCATCCTCCAGAGCTGGGTGAAATGAGGACCCAGACTATGAGGGGGAGATATGCTGACCCTGTAAACCGCTTAGAGAGGGCTGAAAGCCCTATGAAGCGGTATATAAGTCTAACTGCTATTGCTATTGCTATTTCCATGCAAACAGCAGGACTGGCATCTCGAACCTGACACCGCTTGGTCCATAAACGGGAAAACGGCAACTACGGCAGAGTTTCAGTATGCGGGGTAGCTGCATCCTTGCAAGCGATTTCCTGCGGTTAGGCTGCCAAACCATTCCCTTCTTCCAAACACTTCCCCCACTCAGCCAGATTTGCTGGAAAATAATATATATAAATTCCCCCTACACTAAATTGGTTTGTTGGGAAAGAGCGCTGTCTAATTAACGGGAAAGATTTTTCTCTTTCCCCGTTTTTCTTTCTTTTTGCAACCGTTCATGAATGAATAATGACTTGGGTTCATAAAGGGAAATTACTGTCCTTTTTAAAATTCCATAATTTCATTTTGAGGAATACAGAGTAGGGGGGTTGCGGGGGGGAGGGAGAAGGGAGAGAAGGCCAATTCCTGGGATATGAGAAACGAATTAATTTGGAGTGGTGCTCGCCGAGGAGCGTTAACCATTACAAAAAGGTTTAATGTCTTGCTGATTAATTACCCTGCCAGGGTTTACGAGCAGACAAGGAGGTTTTATGGGGGCCAAACATTTTTTAACTGGCACACAAAGCCAGCCAGCCAAGAACATTGGAAGGTGGGCAAAGCAACAAGGAAGGAATTGGGTTGTGGCCCAGAAAAAGAGACCGTCCTTTTCCAGGTGGGGACTCACCGAGTTTTTATTTGGCAACTTGACACACCGGCTCCTTGGCGGCTTCAAGGATATGCCGATCCTTGCCCTGAAATGCCACATTTGATTTATGGGAGTGTTCAATCCCGCAGGTCGACAAGTGGTGGGGGGATAGATGCCAGGTCCCCCAAACAGAGGGGGAAATGAACCCTAACAGTGGAAGGGGCAAAGCAACCATGATTTTGAGTATTTGGAGAAAAATTGGGTGAGTAGAGATGGTTTTGGACTGCTGGTGTCTTGCAAAAATCTCTGCGGTTCATTTTTGCTTTCAGAGGCATAAAAATGGGGAGGGGCAGTGATTGATTCGGAGGTGTAAACAGTGGCCTTTGTGGGGAAGATCATGGTGACCTCACAGAAGCTGCTGTTTTGAATTGGGAACATCTAAATGGAGCTATTCTATTTTCTGTTCTATATTCTATTCTGTTCTATTATGTTCTGTTCTGTTCAGTATTCTATTCTATTCCTATGTTCTTTAGTCTATTCTGTTCTATTCTATTCTAATCTATTCTTCTATCTATTCTATTCCTATATTCTTAATTCTATTCTATTCTATGTTCTTAATTCTATTCTATTCCTATATTTTTAATTCTATTCTATTCTATATTCTTTTTCTATTCTATTCTAATCTATTCTTCTATTCTATTCTAATCTATTCTATTCCTATATTCTTAATTCTGTTCTATTCTATATTCTTTTTCTATTCTAATCTATTCTTCTATCTATTCCTATATTCTTAATTCTGTTCTATTCTATATTATTTTTCTATTCTATTCTGTTCTATTCTATTCTACTCTAATCTATTCTATTCTTCTATTCTATTTTATTCTTCTATCTATTCCTATATTCTTAATTCTGTTCTATTCTATATTCTTTTTCTATTCTATTCTGTTCTATTCTATTCTACTCTATTCTATTCTTCTATTCTATTCTATTCTTCTATTCTTCTATTCTATTCCTATATTCTTAATTCTGTTCTATTCTATATTCTTTTTCTATTCTATTCTATTCTATTCTTCCATTCTATTCCTATATTCTTAATTCTGTTCTATTCGATCCTATGTTCTTAATTCCATTCTATTCTATTCCAATTCCATCCAAAATTGGCAAGGGGCCTGGATGCTAAAATGCAGCTTCTATGCTTGGATAAAATGCTCAAACGAACTTCTGGCTGCAAGAACGGAAGGAGGGCAGGATCACTTTCTTGCGCAGATGATGGATAGGCCCCCTCGGAGGGAGAGTCCCAGAGAGGAAATAGATTAACATGCAAGAAACGGGGGTGGGGGAGGGAGAGGGGGGCATTGGGGAGAGGGAGATGAGTTTCATTTTCCAACTGTCAGGATTGGCAAAACGAATTATAGAAGAAAACGCCTCCTGCCCTCGCCAGGAATAACGAGCTGTTCGTTTGAAATCTAAAATAAATAGGTAAATCTCTCCAGTGACCGGCAGGATAAATGGTGGCCAGGTGACAGGCAGTAGTTAAATTAAACAGTAATGAACTGCCGGAAGAAGAAGAACTGGGGAGGGCCACGGCTGAGTAGGGGGCTGGGAAGGGGGGTTATTTCTCTCCAGGCAGAGTAATCTTTCCCTGCCCCATCTCAGTTTTTTTTCTTCTTCTGCGTAGACATCTGTGTAACTGAAAAGCCAGTCGCCTTTCTGCGTTCTCAGGGCAGAGGGATGAAATCAAGATAAGGTGACGTGTTAGTACCACTTTATGGCCGTGGTAAGACCCCCCCACTTGTAGGAACGTGGTGGCTCAGTAGGTAGGACGCTGAGTTTGTCAATCAGAAAGGTCGGTGGTTCAGCGGTACGAATCCGGAGCGCTGCATAACGGAGGGAGCTCCCGTGACTTCTCCCAGCTTCTGCCAACCTAGCCGTTTGAAAGCACGTAAAAAATGCAAGTAGAAAAATAGGAATCACTTTTGGTGGGAAGGTAACAGCGTTCCATGCACCTTCGGCATTGAGTCCTGCCGGCCACATGACCACGGAGACATCTTTGGACAGCGCTGGCTCTTCAGCTTTGAAATGGAGATGAGCACTGCCCCCTAGAGTCGGGAATGACTAGCACATATGTGCGAGGGGAACCTTTACCCAAGACCCTACTTGGAATAGTGCCTCCAATTTTGGTCACCATATTGTAAAAGAGACGTAGAGACTCTTGAATGAATGCAGAGGAGAGCAACAAAGATGATTAGGGGACTGGAGCAGGGGGAGGGTTTCTGCCGGCATTACTGGTGGTTCGGTACACACAAAAAAAGAATTAAACTCTTGGACAGGATCCCAGGAGAAAATTGTAAGAATGGCCCACTTTTTTTCTCTCTCTCTCTGTTTCCACTTAACTTTTCGGTGGTTTGACGCTCATCATCCCTAGCTGGAAAAGCTCAACGCCTTTCTGATGACCTCCCGGAGAAGCTGCCAGGAGTTCGGCCTCAGTCCCTCCACTTAAAGGACCGCTAAAAGCCACCAAAGCAGAGTGAGGCCACTCAGC